>NC_069505.1:22986632-22988046 GCF_027579735.1 Bombina bombina
GTTTGTCTTTACCTGGGGTATAGTCTTTTTTTTCAATTTGACTTGTTTTTTTCTTTAGAATACTTGCGGGCAAATTAGGCTCGCGAGGGCGCAAAATGCTGTTATTTAATGCGTCATTCTTGGCGCAGAGAATTTTTTTGCTGCGAATGTGCGTCTGTCATGACGCAAGTTCGTCATTTCCTGCGTCTAAGTTGACGCTAAGTATTGTTTGGCGCAAAATTGTGTTTGTTATAACTCAAGTTGCGTCATTTCCGGATGTTTGTTGGCGCCAAAAAAATTTCTCAACTTCCTTTTGTGTCATTGCGTCATACTTGGCGCCAAAATTTTTTGTTTTATTTTACCTCACTTCCTATATGCTCCCTTGTCTTCTTTATGCTCAGAGAGCTATGCCATTTGTTTGTTTATTGCCAATTTTAGCATTTTCATTTTTTTCCCATTCCTGATAACTGCTTTATGTGGAAATAAGATATTTGTTTAATGTTATTTTTTATTTTTTACATTTTACAAGATGTCTCAATCTGATCCTGTCTCAGAAGCTGCTGTAGAACCGTGCTGCCCTGAACACAGTTCTACCAAAGCTAAGTGTATCTGTTGTAAGTTAGTGGAGATTATATCTCCAGCTGTAGTGTGTAACAGTTGTCATGATAAGCTTTTGCAGGCAAAAAGGGTTCTATTAGTGCTAGTACAGTATCTGTTGTTCCTTCAACGTCTAAAGTACATGATATTCCTGTTAATATGATAGATTATATTGCTGAGGCGATACAGAAGGCTATGGCTGCTATACCGCCTTCAAATAAATGTAAAAGATCTTTTAAAACTCATAATACTGGAGGCGGAGCTAGCCTGAGAGGAGTACAGACGTGGAGTGAATGAGCTCCTGCATACTTTTGATAATTTTACATTAAAAAGTGGACTATAGTTGATTTACTGATGCTGGCTATCTAAACTGAGACACTGGGTCTTCGGTGGCACTAAAGGTTTGGGGACTATATTACTCTGTTTACTTATTTGGAGAACTAGCAACAGACGAAACAGTAAACCGCTCATCTGCAGCAGCGGAACCCGGAGTCAAGCAGTACAGTCCGACTCCTGCCGACTACAGAAGAGGGGACCGCCTGAAAGTACCGGTGAGTCGGAAGATCACTGAGGGATAAATACCCTAACAGTGGTCACTGCTGGCGAGACGGGGGCAAAAGAGCGCGAAACCAGCGCCATTGCTCTGTGACGTCACGAGTAGCATACCGGAAGAGACGGAGAGAGCTGGCCCAACAAGAGACATAGAAAGAGTATAAACACACAGCTCAGCTGCTCTCTTAGAGACTGAGAAACTCCCGGTACACACATAATATAAATATCCTGCTGACACTGAGTAAGAGCAAGAGTGTGGGAACATTATAACCGCAAGGTACAAATT
>NC_069505.1:22988246-23140746 GCF_027579735.1 Bombina bombina
TAACACAGGATCTGATCGCAACGATAACCTTAAGACCAATCTGATCACTGCATCATACTATATTGCCTTTGAATAACAGCAGCAATCAATTCTTGAACAAACTCCTATAAAGTAACATCGTACTATCTGACAAACAAAAGAGATTAATAATTAGAGTTGGGAGAGGGAAAGTCTCTGTGTGCTGCTGTGGCGGTTTGACCTATACTGAAAAAGGAAAACAAACGCTGCAGGTGATCCACAATCTAACTGATTCCCAAACAACAGTGTGTTATATAATATAGACAGACTACCCTACTGCACTGCAGGCTGATATTTGCGTAGCACAGGTGATCTGGACCCCAGTTGATAACCGGGATATATTACAATATAGGTTCCGGCTAGTGAAGGGGGAATCCCCAAATCCTTACTCTCTAACCTCTGCAGTGACTTTATACACCTTAACACTCTAACCACAAGACAGAGGCATACATTCAACTGCCACTACAAAAGAGTCCTCAAAGTAACGTTCTACAAGCACATTAGAAACACCTTATCCACTCCTTATCCACATTCTAACGTCTGCTCCTATCATTAAGTGGACACTTTAAAGCTCCCCCCAACAATCAGCTATAGCATAGCGGCAGTACTATAGGAGGACCTCCTGTCACCTTCCTCTCCTCCCCCCTTTCCTGCCAGCCCAAAGTGGTGGCAGGTCATACCCCTTGAACCTTTTCCCGAGATCATCCTGTGAGGATAAATACCCTGAGGAGAGGGAGATCACTAATTCATAATATTCTATAACTAACCTTGAAGTCACACTACAACTGAGAAAAGTAACCTACAGCAGACACATCGGGCGCTGAAACACATACTTCTCAGCACTCCCCAGAGTCCGACTACACTTAAACTACCTCCTGATATACTCCTGGGATAATATAACATAGGAGAACAAGAGGAATAAAATGTAAACTACATCCTAAGAAAGGAAAATTTCTAATGGGGGAACCGAAGGAGATCTAAAATAATAAACATAACACTGATATGAGTCATACCATGTTTTAAAGATTGATAAACTTACCTCTTGTTATCCTAAATGATCTGCCTCCTCGAGACAAACAATTAAAACTGAATCTGGGTTTCCACAATCAAAATACAAGTACATACACTGCAAGGCTTTTGATCTGACAAAAAACAGCTACTCCAGAAGATAGCAGATTCATCCCTAGCAGTAAACAATACCACTCTCTTGGCTATATCTGTGATACGTCAAGATGTCCACTAAAAGACTCACAAAGGGAGACAAAACAACCAAAACAACAGCTGTGTCCACATTCTTCAAACCATCTCAGACAGCTAAACACTTGACAGACACAGAAGCAGAGGAGGAGCTGGACGCTGACCATCAACAATCACCACAAGACAAAAGTCCTTTGACAAAAGCTGACCTCAGAAATTTAGTATCTAAACAGGACATTGCAGAGAATTTTGACAGGCTATGGGAGAAAATTGACACTATTCACTCATCTGTGACCAGCAGCCTATCCGAAATCAAATCTGACCTACAAGAGATGGGCAATAGAATTGAAACACTAGAAGATCAAAAAGACTCCATGGTGGAACAAATGGACGAAATGTCCCAAACCATGTCCTCACAACAACAATTATTGGAGGAATTCCAGGATAAAATGGAAGATCTGGAGAACAGGAGTAGGAGGAATAACATTCGACTTAAAGGAGTTCCTGAGGAGGTGGGCCCCACAGAACTCCCACGCTATCTTGCCCAACTCTTCACCCAAATCACAAATTCCCCAGCTGACTATGTTTTCCACTTAGAAAGAGCACACAGGGCACTAAAAGCCAAACCCAAACCAGGCCTGCCCCCAAGAGACATAATAATTAAACTAACTTTCTTCCCAGACAAAGAAAAAATCCTACAAGCCGCAAGGAAAAACCCAACTTATAAACACCAGGGCAACATCATACAATTTTACCAAGACCTCAGTGTCAGAACACTGCAAAGAAGGGGATCCCTACGCCCTCTTACCACAATGCTCAGAAAACACCAGATACCATATAGATGGGGGTTCCCGTTTGCCCTACACATTATTAAAGACTCCAAAACAGTCACACTAAAAGACCCTGAGGATATTCCTGAGACCTGCAACATCCTATCACTGGAGACACCCAGTATCCCAAGCACAACACAAAATCAAGAGAAAAACAAAGGCCAAGACAAACACCCAGATTCTCTAAAATGGCAGAATATCAATTATAAAAAACAAAAAATAAAGGAAACAAGGGGGAAAATCTCCTAGATGGTATCCTGTTTGTGGCATGGATACAGGAACTCAAACTATACTACTTTAGGAGCCTGAGAGTCGGAAAGATGGACTGAGAGAAAAATATCCAGAGATAGCCTTCGTTCACCTTGAAAGCATCTGCAACTACAAATCTTTGGACCTTTCCCACTTGTCACTCAGAGACTCCTGTTAAGTTTCACCACTAGAAAAGTTATCAGTTGTTATGGAAATTTAATTTCCCCCAGGACAAATTAGTATCATACTAGTTTATGTTTACTCTTAGAATGCATAATAGTTTTACTCCTAGGAACCCTTCTGTTGAGGATTCCACAGCACTGTTTGCTATGTTATTAACATTGTTTTTCTTTCCTAGCTTCCCTCCCATCCCCAGTGACGACACAACACTTCCTATCAATTACATTTCAGATCGACTACAACCGGTAATGTCAGGTTTACAACCCGAAGATCCTCAGGTAATAAAAATCTCACTACACCAACCCAAAACAAACACACTGACATGATCCCCAAAATAAAACTAATATCCCATAATGTTAGGGGACTAAATACTAATATAAAAAGACGGATGGCGATGACACAGTACACCTCTTTACATGCCAACATTCTATTTCTCCAGGAGACCCATCTACTTAAAGATAATATCCCAAAGTATTGGGCAAAAAATTTTAATACCCATTTTCACTCAACCACCACATCTAAAAAGCGGGGCACATCCATCCTCATTCATTCTTCACTCAATTTCAAACAGGAAGACACTATCGCAGATACTGAAGGGAGGTACATAATAGTGAAAGGTAGAATTTCAGATACCGAAATTACCCTATGCAATGTTTATGCTCCAAATGAGAATCAGCACAGCTTCTTCCAACAAATTTCAAACTTACTAACACAATGGTCCCACACCAAAATATTTATAGCAGGAGATTTTAACATCACCATGAGACCTATTAACCCGACCGAATCCAGACCCCTAACCAACAAACAAAACAGACATAATCGCATTGTCAAATCAATCCAGGAACACCTACTACCTCATTCCCTCATAGAAACTTGGACAACACTATATGGCTCGACCAACGACACTACATTTTACTCCGCTGCACATAAATCCTACATCAGATTAGATTACATTTATGTAAGTCAGATATTACAACCTTTATTACACAACTCCCAGATACACACTTGCGTATGGTCAGACCACTCGATCCTCACTCTTCAGGTAGAGGGTTTGTGTGACCCAAACAGAAGTAAAACTTGGACCTTTGACAAATCATATATTAGAGACCCCCAAACACATGACAAAGTACTGAGATTACTAACTGAATACTGGCATATAAATATAGATACTGCAACTAATCCAGGGATCACGTGGGCGGCTCATAAAGCAGTCCTAAGGGGGATACTTATTAAGGAAAAAGCGCAGCAGATTAGAAAATATAGACAACAACTAGAACAGTTCTACTCAGAAATTGAGGAATTGGAAAAACGACATAAGTTCAATAAGACAAAAGCCAATGCAAATGCTCTCCACCTAAAAAAAACAGCATTAGCTACACTGCTTCATTCGCAAGCCACCAGAACAATACAACGCCAACAATCACAATATTTTATATTTGCTAATAAGCCTGACAGATTCATGGCACATAAAATCCGAGAACGCTGTAGAGCCTCAGTAATCTCCGCGATTGAAACACCTCATAACACAGTAACCTCACACCCACAAGAAATTGTAGACACCTTCGCAACATATTACGGTGCCCTATATGATGGGGAAAAAGTCCTACACAACAAAGACACTGAAAAACTTACCTCATCCTTCTTCAACCACGACCTATTACAGACTATATCTAAGGAACAGTTAGAATCCCTGAATTCCCCCATATCCACAGTAGAAGTACTAGGGGCTATCAAAGATCTCAAACCGGGAAAAGCGGCGGGCCCAGATGGCTTCCCAGGCGACTATTATAAATTGTTCAAAATAACACTGATTCCACACCTTGTCAAACTATGTAATCATCTCATGGAAGGGGGGGCCATCCCACCTGAGCTCCTGGCAGCAAAAATAGTTGTAATTCCCAAACCAGGGAGAGATCACAAGAAATGCCAAAATTATCGCCCAATATCCCTGATTAACCAAGATCTTAAAATATTTACAAAGATATTGGCAAACAGATTAAAACATATTACACCACACCTAGTCCACCCAGATCAGGTGGGCTTTGTCAAAGGTAGGGAAGCTCCAGACAATATCCGCAAAGTCACCAACTTAATTCAGACCTTAAATGAAACACAGACGCCTTCTCTGCTCTTATCATTAGACGCGGAGAAGGCGTTTGATAGAATTGACTGGAATTATATGTTTGTAGTGATGCATAAAATGGGGTTTGAGGGGGCATTCATTAAGGCATTAGAAGTTATCTATTCCATGCCGGGAGCTCAGGTTTCATCTGCAGGATACAAATCACAACCCTTCCCAATTCGTAATGGGACTAGACAAGGTTGCCCTTTGTCTCCATTACTTTTCGCCCTTTGCATTGAACCTCTGGCCGCCAAAATCCGCTCTCAAGTAGACATCTCGGGAGTTAAGTTAGCTAAAGTGGAACATAAATTGGCTTTGTTTGCGGACGATATTTTATTGACTGTGACTAACCCCTTAGTATCATTACCCAACCTTTACCAAACACTAGCAACCTTCTCTACCATATCGGGATTCAAAATAAACACAGAAAAATGTGAAGCCCTACCCATTGCACTACCACAAATGATTCAGACGCTATTAGAAACTAATTTCAACTTTAAATGGATGAAACATTCATTAAAATACCTTGGAGTTTACCTTCCTTCCTGCCCTTCACATCTATACAAAGTAAATTATATCCCATTGTTCAAACAAATTAAAAAAGATTTATCAAAGTGGAAAACCTATAGATTTTCATGGCTAGGCAGAGTGGCCGCAGTTAAGATGACTATCTTGCCAAGGATCTTGTATCTCTTTAGAACACTCCCTATCCAAATTGTCAAAACAGATATAGACTCATTGCAAAAAGAGATACTAATCTATATAAGAGGAGACAAAACGAACAGGATTGCTAAATCTATCCTGACTAGACACAGGACTCTGGGAGGTATTGGGGTCCCCAATTTAATGGAATATTACCACGCCGCCAGATTAGCACAAGATAGTCTATTACTAAAAAGAAATAAAGAAATTATCTGGCCTACTCTAGAAACAACGCTGGGTGGTTGGGGGGAAACGGATACCATTATTTGGGATCCTGAGAAAGCACAATCCAAACAAGAATCATATAGACCCTACACTACAAACACCACAATAACTACCTGGAAGAAAGCAAAAACCAAATACAATCTTATTCCACAATATTCCTTATACATCCCGATAAAATATATTTTGCCCAGAGAACTCTGGGATCAACTGCAGAAATGGGAAAATAAGGGTCTCTATAGAGTAGCAGATTTTATAGAGGGAGGAACTACACTCACATTTAACCAACTTCAAGAAAAATTATCCCCCTTGAAATTGAGATGGTATTTATACCTGCAGATTCATTCAGCCACCCAGATATATCTGAAACATCCAAGAGAAAGGTACACCGCGCCACTAGAACAACTTTGTAAATCGCAAGAACGAGATAAACATACTATTTCTATCCTCTATACCAATATTCAAATATCACAGAATAAAATCAAAACCCCTACTATGATAGCTTGGGAAAGGGATCTCCACATTTCTAAAGAAACTAAAGAATGGGAAAAGATATTTCTAAAGGCTGAGAAGGGACTTATAAGTGTAGATCTTAAGGAGAACATAATCAAGACTATACACCGATGGTATCTAACACCCATTAGAACGGCTCATATGCACACACAGGGAAGTCCCTTATGTTACAGAGGGTGCGGGGAGGCAGGAACATACAAACATATGTGGTGGGACTGCAAAGAAATTACAGGGATATGGCAACAGCTATCCTCCTTCCTTAGTCACATACTGAATGAAAGTATAGATCTTACCATCCAACAGGCCCTTCTACACATAAATATTAGTACACTTAATAAACATATCAACACATTTATTAGGATATTGTGTACAATCACAAGGACATGCATAGCCAGATATTGGAAGACAGGCAGCCCAACCTGGACGGAAATTTATAATAAAATCCAATATACATATACTATGTATGAGCTGGCATCTCACACCCTAGACAATAGAGAAACTTTCCTAGCGATATGGTATTACTGGATAGCTAAATAAATAAAAAATTGAAACACAAAAATAACGAGTGATTTTACCTACTGCGAAATCACTCCCTAATAATCACATCAGGTTGTGTCGTCACTCCCCTCCCCCCCCCCCATCCCCCCTTCCCCTTTTTTTTTTCTTTCTCTCTTCTTTATATCCTATTTATATAATTTTACCTCCTAAGGAGGATATATCTCTTTAAAGTTAATTTATGTAGAGTTAATTCAGGTGACCTCAGATACTCTGAAATTGCTATCGTAACTCAACAACAGGTTAATATGGAAGTTAAATTAGATATTTGCTCTACCCCTTGAGAGAGGGTCCCTAACACCACGGAAGATACTCAAATCATCATGTGAAAAAGATGACCTATGAATATTACCACCTATCTTTCATTCCAGAAACCAAAAGGACATTCAAATTTCATTGGGAATGAGTAGAGCACTGTAAACCTTACCACATTAGCTATATTGTTTGCTATATAAATGATGTTATACTGAATGTCTTCTTCCTAACCTTCATGTAGAGGGAATTACATGGAGGGGAAGGTATGTCTGTAATTGTTTTCAAAGTTTCAAAATAATGACAATAAAAAATATTTAAACATAAAACTCATAATACTGATGAAATTTGTAATGACCGGCAACATACTGATATATCCTCCTCTGATGAGGATCTCTCTGACTCAGAAGATCCTACTTCAGACATTGACACTGATAAATCTTCTTATCTTTTTAAGATTAAGTATATTTGTTCTTTGTTAAAAGAAGTGTTAATAACTTTGGATATTGAGGAGTCTGGTCCTCTTGATAATAAATCCAGTAAATGTTTAAATTATGTCTATAAACCTCCTGTGACTACTCCTGAGGTTTTTCCTGTTCCTGATGCTATTTCTGATGTGATTGCAAAGGAATGGTCTAGGCCTGGTTCTTCTTTTGTTCCTTCTTCAAGGTTTAAAAAGTTGTATCCTTTGCCAGTGGCTAAATTAGAGATTTGGGAAAAAGTCCCTAAGGTTGATGGGGCTATTTCTACTCTTGCTAAACATACTACTATTCCTATGAAAGATAGTACCTCTTTTAAGGATCCTTTAGATAGGAAGATTGAATCTTATCTAAGGAAAGCTTATTTGCATTCTGGCTATATGCTCAGACCTGCCATTTCTATGGCTGATGTTGTAGTTGGATAGCTTAGCACAATGGAAAAAAGACTCTGATTTGCATAGCATTGTTCGTTTGCTTCAACATGCTAATCATTTTATCTGTGATGCTATTTTTAATATCATCAAGATTAATGTTAAATCTATGTCTTTGGCTATTTTAGCTAGAAGAGCTTTATGGCTCAAATCATGGAATGCTGAGCTGACATGGTTTCTAAATCTAGGTTACTATCTCTATCATTCCAGGGTAATAATTTCTTTGGTTCCCAGTTGGATTCTATTATTTCCACTATTACTGGGGGGGGGGGGGGGGAAGGGAGTTTTTTTTGCCTCAAGATAAAAAGACTAAAGGCAAATCTAAAGCTTCTAATCAGTTTCTTTTCTTTCATCAGAATAGAGAACAGAAAACCACTCCTTCCCTTAAAGACTCTGGCTCCAATTGGAAGCCATCCTCGAGTTGGAATAAATCCAGGCCTTACAAGAAATTAAAGCTAGCCCCCAAGATTGCATGAAGGTGTGGCCCTCGATACAGTTCTGCTGGTGGGGGGCAGATTGAAATTATTTCAAGATATTTGGGCAGGTTCCATTCAGAATCATTGGATTCAGAATATTGTCTCTCAGGGGTATCAAATAGGTTTCAGAATAAGACCTCCTGTGAGAAGATTTTTTCTCTCTCACGTTCCAACAAATCCTGTGAAAGTTCAGGCTTTTTCTGAAGTGTGTTTCAGATCTAGAGCTTTCAGGAGTGATTGTACCAGTTCCAATTATGGAACAGGGTCTAGGTTTTTATTCAAATCTTTTAATTGTTGCGAAGAAGGAAAATTCTTTCAGACCAGTTCTGGATTTGAAGTTTTTGAATCATTTTGTAAGAGTCCCAATTTTTAAGATGGTGACTATAAGGACTATTCTGCCTTTTGTTCAGCAAGGTCATTACATGTCCTCAAAAGACTTACAGGATGCGTATGTTCATATTCCAATTCATCCAGACCACTATCAGTTTCTGATATTCTCTTTTCTAGACAAGTATTAAAAGTTTGTTGCTCTTCCATTTGGCCTAGCAACAGCTCCAAGAATCTTTTCAAAGGTTCTCGTGCCCTTCTAGTTTTAATCAGAGAGCAGGGTATTGCAGTGTTTCCTTATTTGGATGATATCTTGGTACTGGCTCAATCTTTTCATTTAGCAGAATCTCACGCAAATCAACTTGTGTTGTTTCTTCAATACATGGTTGGAGGATCAATTTACCAAAGAGTTTGTTGATTCCGCAGACAAAGGTCACCTTTTTAGGTTTCCTGATATATTCAGTGTCCATGACTATGTCTTTAACAGACAAGAGATGAATGAAATTGGTTTCTGCCTGTCGAAACCTTCAGTCTCGATCATTCCCTTCAGTGGCTATGTGCATGGAAGTTTTAGGTCTCATGACTGCAGCATCGGACGCGATACCCTTTGCTCATTTTCATATGAGACCTCTGCAGCTTTGCATGCTGAATCAATGGTGCAGGGATTATACTCGGATATCACAGTTGATATACTCAAATCCCAACATTCAACTTTCTCTGCCCTGGTGGTTAGTCCATCATCGGATTATTCAAGGGGCCTATTTTGTTCATCTTGCCTGGACTGTGATTTCAACAGATGCAAGTCTCACAGGTTGGGGAGCTGTCTGGTTGTCTCTGACAGCACAAGGAGTTTGGAATACTCAAGAGGCGAGGTTACCAATCAATATTTTAGAACTCTGTGCTATTTTCAGGGCTCTTCAGGCTTGGCTGCTATTAAAGAGAGAATTATTCATTTGTTTTCATACAGACAATATCACAACTGTGGCATATGTCAATCATCAAGGGGGGACTCACAGTCCTTTAGCGATGAAAAAAGTATCTTGGATACTTTCTTGGGCTGAATCCAACTCCTGTCTAATTTCTGCGATACATATCCCAGGTGTAGACAATTGGGAAGTGGATTATCTCAGTAGTCAGTCTTTACATCCAGGGGAATGGTGTCTCCATCCAGATGTATTTTGTCAGATTGTTCAGATGTGGGGTTTTCCCAAAATAGATCTGATGGCTTCCCATCTAAACAAGAAGCTTCCCAGGTACCTTTCCAGGTCCAGGGATTCTCAGGCGGAGATGGTGAATGCGTTAGCAGTTCCTTGGTTTTACCAACCTGCTTACATTTTTCCGCCTTTAGTTCTTCTTCCAAGGGTGATCTTCAAGATCATATTGGAACAATCGCATGTGTTTCTGATAGCACCAGCATGGCCTCACAGGTTTTGGTATGTGGATCTTGTCCGGATGCCCAGTTGCCAATGCCAACCTTGGCCACTTCCTTTAAGGCCGGACCTTATGTCTCAAGGGTCGTTTTTCCATCAGGATCTCAAATCGCCAAATTTGAAGGTATGGAAATTGAACGCTTAGTACTTAGTCATAGAGGTTTCTTTGACTCAGTGATTAATACTATGCTACAGGCTTGTAAGTCTGTTTCAAGGAAGATTTATAATCGGGTTTGGAAAACCTATATTTCATGGTGTTTTTCTCATAAATTCTCTTGGCATTCTTTTAGGATTCCTAGAATTTTACAGTTTCTTCAGGATGGTTTGGATAAAGGTTTGTCTGCAAGTACCTTGAAGGGACAAATCTCTGCTCTTTCTGTTTTATTTCATAGAAAGATTGCTAAACTTCCTGATATTCACTGTTTTGTTCAGGCTCTGGTTCATATCAAGCCTGTTGTTAAATCAATCTCTCCTCCTTGGAGTCTTAATTTGGTTTTGAAGGCTTTACAGCCTCCTTCATTTGAGCCTATGAATTCTGTGGATATTAAACTACTTTTGGCTATCTCTTCGGCTAGAAGAGTTTCGGAATTGTCTGCTCTCTATTGTGAGTCTCCTTTTCTGATTTTCCATCAGGATAAGGCTGTTTTGCGGACTTCGTTTAAATTTCTTCCTAAGGTTGTGAATTCTAACAACATTAGTAGGGAAATTGTTGTTCCTTGTGTCCTAATCCCAAGAATACTCATGAAAGATCTTTACATTCTTTGGATGTTGTACGAGCTTTGAAATATTATGTCGAAGCTACTAAAGATTTCAGGAAGACTTCTTGTCTATTTGTTATTTTTTCTGGTCCTAGGAAAGGTCAGAAAGACTCTGCCATTTCTTTGGCATCTTGGTTAAAGCTTTTGATTCAAAAGGCTTATTTAGAGGCGGAACAGTCTCTGCCTCAGAGAATTACAACTCATTCTACTAGATCAGTCACCACTTCTTGGGCTTTTAAGAATGAAGCTTCGGGTGATCAGATTTTGCTTTAAATATTGTTTTTTTCTATTACATGTTGCAAGATTTCACTGTTCCTGTTTCAAAACAATCTAAGGGATTCCTGTTGACTGAGTTCAGTCCTACCAAAGCTAAGTTCATTTATTTTAAATGTTATGAATGTTTATCTTTAGCTATGGTTTGTAATAAGTTATCATGATAAACATTTACATGCAGAATCCATTAGTATTTATGCTTTATATATTGCTATTCTTTTTACATCTTATGTACAAGAAATATTTAGAAGATTTATAAGAATATTTTTCTGGTTCTATTTTAAAGGCTTTGTCTGACATTGTGCCTTCTAATAACATTTTTAGGTCTTTTTCAAACTTCTTTTTTAATTATTGAAGTTTCAAATGTCCAACAACATACTGATTTATCCTTCTCTGATGATGTTTTTTCTCATTCAGAATTTTCTTCATCAGATATTGACACTAACAAATCTACTTTTTTATTTTATTTTTTTATTAAAGTACATTTGTTCTTTGTTGAAAAGGTGTTGATTATTTTGGTTATTAAGGTAACTAGTTCTTTTTCAAGACTAGCTAACACTATTTCTGCTTATTTATTCTTCTGTGTTTTCAGAGTTTTTTTTTTCCAGTTCCTCATACTAAGGAATGGAATAGGCTGAGAATTTTCTTTTATTCCTTCTTCAAAGGTTTTAAACTATATTCTTTGCCAGCAGTTAAATTCAATTTGGAGGGTTCTCCAATTTATTGGGGCTATCTCTACTCCTACTAATTATGCTATTGTTTCTATAGCAAAATAGTATTTATTTTCCTTTAGATGGTTGTATCTTATTTATGGAAAATTATTGAGTTTCAGGTACTTTTCTTGGACCTGTGATTTATTTGGATGATGTTGCAATTGCTTCATTTTTTCTGTTTACTTTAAGATCAAGTATCAGATTATGATTTATTTTAGCATTGTTAAAGGGACAAAATTTACTACACTAGGTGCTGTTGCATTTGTCTTGTTGTTTTGCATTTATTGATTATGCAAGTCCAGTGTATTGACTGGTCCTTTAACTGGACTATCATGCTAATAATTTCATTTGTGTCTTCATTTTATTGAATATTTTCGCAAATGAGGTTTTATCTATGTCTTTAGCTGTTTTAGCTAGAAGAATTTTGTGATTTCTAAAAATCCATATTTCTTTCGTTCTAAGATAATCAATTATTTGTTTTTTAATTGGATTCAATTCTTAACTGTTACTCTGGGCTTCAAGATTGAGTTCTAAGACTAAAACTTTAAGCGTATACTAGTTTGGTTGTTCTTATTAGGAACGAATTTCTGAATTCTTTCCCAAGTAACATGTTTTTAATTGGAAATTTTTCAGTTCGAAATCAGCTCCCTAAAATTGCGATGTACGTGCCGTATTCCAGCTTGGCTGGCAAGGGGCAGGTTAAGACTTTTTTTAAATTTATTTGGTTCTATTCGGTCCAAATTTCTTCAATTTTATTCCAGTAAGGCTAACACTTTCTTTAAGTGTGTTTCGGTCCTATATATTTTGGGTACTGTTGAAGCATGGCTGATCACCCGTGGGGTTCAAGCACTGCTCAGACCTGGAATCTTCTGGGGTATTTCTTCCAGTTCCATTTTTAGGAACTGGGTTTTGGAGTTTTATTCAAACTATTCTGCCTTTTTTTGGTCAGTGATAGCATTATTTGTTTTCATTAGATACAATAAATGCATATTTTCATTTTTCTGTTTTCATTCAGATTATTTTCTGAGGATGCGGAATCTCATATGATTCACTTTGTTCTTCCAGGACATAGTTAGAGGATCTTTTTTTCAAAAGCTCTTGATTCCTCACACAAGGGTCACCTTTTTTAGGTTTCCAGATAGTTTGTGTCACTGTCTTTGTCTCTATCAGACAAGGGACAATTTTATTGGGTTCCGTCTGTCGGTACCTTTAGTCTCTATTATTTCCTTCGGTTGCTATATATGCATAGAAGTTTTAGGTCTTATGGCCACATCATTGGATTTAATTCCCTTTGCTCATTTTCAATAGAAAGAACCTTTCCAGTTTTTTATGCTGAATTATGGTGCAGGGATTCTAGGATTTCGCATTTTAAATCTTCGAATCCTAATATTTATCTCTCTTGATTTGGTGGTTAAGATCACCATCATTTAGTTCTACAGGTCTCTTTGTTTCTTTCAACCTGGACCATGATCTCTACAGATGTGAGTCTTTTTGGGTTGGGAGGCTGTCTGAGGATCTCTGTCAGCACAAGGGGTTTGGAAATCTCAGGAGGCGAGATTACCATTTGATATTTTAGAACTCCGTGCTTTCTCAGAGTTTTTCAGTTAGTTTCTTTTTGAAGAAGAGTCATTTATTGTTTTTCAGACAATATCACAACTATGGTGTATGTCAATCATCAGGGTAGGACTATCAGTCCTTAGGCTGTGACAGAAGTGTCTCGGATATTAGCTTGGGCTAAATCCAGCTTCTATCTAAATTCTGTGTTTTTTTTCCCCCAGGTATAGATATTTGGGAAGCGGATTATCTCTGTTAATCAAGCTTTACATCCGGGAGAATGGTCTTTCATACCCAGATATGTTTTTCAATTTTTCAGATGTGAGCATTTCTAGAAATAGATCTGTGGGCATCTCATCTGAATAAAGAACTTGCCAGGGGCCTATTCAGGTCCGGGGATCCTCCGGCGGAAGTAGTGTATGTATTGACATTTCTTTGGAATTATCTTTTTGCCTATTTCTCTCCGCCTCTAGTTCTTCTTCCAAAGTGATTTCCAAAATTCTTATGTAGTATTTGTTTGTTATGCTGGTGGCTCCAGTATGGCCTCTCAGGTTTTGGTATGCGGATCTCATTCGGATGGCCAGTTGCCAACCTTGGACACTTCCATTTAAACCAGACTGTAACGGTACCAACCGGATACCAAGGGTTAACACCAGGGAACAATGTCCTGCATAGGGAATCAGCAATTCACAACCCAGCCAGTTTTCAGGTTTTTTTAAACAGAAAGACTTTTATTAAGGCTCATATGCCCAGTATTTATGCAGGTCTGACCCCCCCCAGAAGGGGGGTTGAAAGACTGTTGTACATTGAATGGAGGGAACACGCCCTTTTACATGATACAATAGAATACCTTGCTCAAGCTGATAACAATTTAAACACAGACACACACTTGGCTTTCCTTATCATCTAGGGTCTGCTCTCTGAGGTTGATTAAACAATGGACTGTGTATCAATAACATTAATGACAGTGCACAATAGCTGAGGCTACAGCTGAACACAGTTAACTCTTTCAGTGCTGACAGAAGGGTCTGTCACATCTACATAGCACAATATACAGCCTATAGACAACCTTTCTTATGTTATAGTCCAGAAGTGGCTAGGTTTGCCACAATGCTCCCCCAGAACCAAGCCAGCATACACAGTCTGATCCCAATGGATCGGCTTGGGGATGTCCGGGGCAACAACTTTCGGCTCAAGTAAGCTACGGGGTGTTCTCCGCCATCTGCTCCAACTTGGCTCAGTACTGCCCCCACCCCAAACATGGAAGCGTCTCTTCCCGGAGGGACTGGGCTTGGGTAGTCACAGGGTTAACATCAGCGGGATCCATGGGAGCATAGGCAGAAACAAGGGGGGCCAAGTCATTTCCAAGGAGAACATCAGCAGGTAAGTCCTTCTTGACCCCCACATTCACAAGTCTAGCGCCCACTCCCCAATCCAAATGTACCCTGGCAACAGGTAGGCGGAACACAGTGCCCCCTGCTACCCTCACAGCCACAGTGTCTCCAGTGTGCTGTTTCTCAGGCACCAAGTTCTCTTGAAGCAAGGTCATGGTAGCACCAGTATCCCGTAGACAACTGACCTCCTTCCCATTCACTTTAACCCGTTGCCGGTTATTCCGGTGGGCAGCTTGCACGGGGTCTGCTTCATGTAGGCTGCCCCAGCATTCTGGCGCCTCTACGTAGCGGGCCACAGGCTGAGGATTATGTGGGATTCCGCCAGCGGGTCTTCTCCAGGACTGTGCTTGATTCGCTGCGTTTAGGGGACACTCTGGTCTTTTGTGCCCTAGTTGCTTACATCCAAAGCACCAAATAGGTTGTGAGTAGCCCCGCAAATTGAACCGGGCTCTCTGAGGGTAGTTCGTGGCCGGAGGCCGTGTGGTATAGCGGTGCGCCGGGGGTTGGTAACTGGCAGCTGCTGGGGTGACTGGGGGTCTGTACTCCACTCTAGCAGTGGGCAATCGGTATACTGCTCCCCCTGCCCCTCGTACTGCCACGGATCCGCCAGTGGGTGCTGTATCCGGCACCAAATGGGGAGCTATCAGGGTTAAAGTAGCTCCCGAATCCCGAAGTCCCTGGACCGACATCACCTCATGCAGAATTCCCAGGGGTTCCTCGGCTTGGGTGCTCAACACCTCATGAGCGGCTGGCTCCGTTTGGTAATGGTGAGCAGCCGTCCTTGGGGCCAGGTTCTGTCTGACCTGGTTCCAAGCTTGTCTGCTCCGATTTTGGGTGCACTCACGTGCCATATGTCCCCACTGCTTGCAGGTGTGGCATTGTATATTAGCCCGTCCGTTGTTAGGCTGTAGTCCATGGTGCCTCCTGGCATCAAAATGCTGGTCTGCTAATCTGGCTGCTTCGGTTAAGGTGAGGGGTTTTCGATCTCTCACCCATTCTTGGGCTTCTGGGGACAAGCCGTTAAAGAATTGCTCCAACAGCATCAGTTGTCGCAATTCTTCCATGGTGGTAGCTTGGCTGGCCTGTATCCACCCCTGAGATGCTTGATCCAGCTTGTGGGCCCACTCTGCATGGGAATCTCTTTCTGGCTTGCGGAGGCCTCTAAACTTGCGCCGGTATGCCTCTGAGGTAATGGCATATCTTTCCAAGATCGCTCTCTTCACTTTAGCGTAATCCTTGCTGTCCTCCCTGGGTACAGCGCGATACGCTTCCGCTGCCCTACCGGCTAGCTTGCCTGCTAGCACCGGCACCCATACGGACTGCTCCAAATCATGTAACTCGCACAGTCTCTCAAAATCCTGTAAATACCCATCAATCTCATCCTTCTCCTCACAAAACATTTTAAATGCATGGTATGGGATTTTGGGTCTTACTGGGTTGCTGAGTGCGTCCAAAATGGATTCTGCTCGGGAGGATGCATTCCGCGGACTGTGTGCCATCACGTACTCCTGCACATCTGCCATTACCACGGATAGCATATCCCGTGGTACAGGTTGGGGTAAAAATTCCAGCCTGGTCCTCATTTCCCTCTGGTATAGGGTCTCCTCCATGGCTGCTGGAGGCGTAGCGCTGCGAGCTCTGTCTCCCTCCATCAGCTCAGCAATTAATATAGCCTTGGGTTTGCTGCTGCCTATCTTTCCCCTGGCTTCTAGCAGTTCCTTTTACGTTTGTCTCTTTAGCTTAGAATAATCCATCTCCATTCACTTCGGTCCCTGGTACTCCTTCCATCTTAGTCAGTATTGTAGTAATCCCCCTCTTCCTGAGGTTACTGGCTTGTGTAGTTGCTCTTCTGGGCGATAAGGTTCATTCCGTCGCTTGCCACCAATTGTAACGGTACCAACCGGATACCAAGGGTTAACACCAGGGAACAATGTCCTGCATAGGGAATCAGCAATTCACAACCCAGCCAGTTTTCAGGTTTTTTTAAACAGAAAGACTTTTATTAAGGCTCATATGCCCAGTATTTATGCAGGTCTGACCCCCCCCAGAAGGGGGGTTGAAAGACTGTTGTACATTGAATGGAGGGAACACGCCCTTTTACATGATACAATAGAATACCTTGCTCAAGCTGATAACAATTTAAACACAGACACACACTTGGCTTTCCTTATCATCTAGGGTCTGCTCTCTGAGGTTGATTAAACAATGGACTGTGTATCAATAACATTAATGACAGTGCACAATAGCTGAGGCTACAGCTGAACACAGTTAACTCTTTCAGTGCTGACAGAAGGGTCTGTCACATCTACATAGCACAATATACAGCCTATAGACAACCTTTCTTATGTTATAGTCCAGAAGTGGCTAGGTTTGCCACACAGACTTTCTTTCTCAAGGCCATTTTTTCCATCAGGATCTCAAATCATTAAATTTGAAGGGATGGAGATTGAACGCTTGATTTTTAGTCATAGAGGTTTCTCTTACTCATTGATTAATACTATGTTTCAGGCTCGTAAATCTGTCTCTAGAAAGATTTATTATTGAGTCTGGAAGACCTACTTTTCTTGGCATTCTTTTAAAATTCATAGAATTTTATTATTTTTTCAGGTTGGTCTGGATAAGGTTTTGTCTTCAGTTCTTTGTTAGGACAAATCTCTAGTCTTTCTGTTCTTTTTTCACAGAAAGATTGCTAATCATCCTGATATTCATTGTTTTGTACAGGCTTTGGTCCGTATCAAGCCTGTCATTAATTCAATCTCTCCTCTTTGGAGTTTCAATTTGGTGCTGAGGGCTTTACAGGCTCCTCCGTTTGAAACTATGCATTCTCTGAACATTAAATTACTTTCTTGGAAAAGTATTGTTCCTTTTGGTTATTTCTTCTGCTAGAAGAGTTTTTGAGTTATCTGCTCTTTTTTATGAATATCCTTTTCTGATTTTTCATCAGGATAAGGCAGTGTTTCTTCCTGATAGTCATCATTTTGTTCAGGTTTTGATTCGTATCAAACCTGTCATTAAGGCAATTTCTCTTCCTTGGAGTCTTAATTTGGTTCTGAAGGTTTTTCAGGCTCTTCTATTTGAGCATATGCTTGCTCTGGACATTAATTACTTTCATGGAAAGTATTGTTCTTTTTGGACATCTCTTCAGCTAGAACAGTTTTTGAATTCTGTTCTTTCTTGTGAATCTCTTTTTTCTGATTTTTTTCATCAGGATAAGGTGGTTTTTGCTGTTCTCATTTCAATTCTTACCTAAAGTTGTAAATTCTAACAAACATTAGGGAGGAATTATTGTTTTCCTAAGACTTCTTTGGTGAGATTCTTACTTTCTTTGGATATAGTAAGAGTTTTTGAAATCCTATGTTGAAGCTATTCAGATTTCAGATCTTCTAGTCTATTTTTTATCTTTTCTGGTGTTAGGAAGGTCAAAAGGCTTCTGCCATTTATTTGGCATCTTGGTTAAACTTTTGATTCATCATGCTTATTTGGAGTCGGGTGGATTCCCGCCTCGGAGGATTACGGCTCATTCTACTAGGTAAGTTTCTACTTCCTGGGCTTTTTAAAGAATGAAGCTTCTGTTGATCAGATTTGCAAAGCAATGACTTGGTTTTCTTTGCATACTTTTACTAAATTCTACCATTTTGATGTTTTCTCTTCTTTAGAAGCAGTTTTGGTAGAATGGTACTTCAGGCAGCTGTTTCATTTTGATTCTTCTGCTTATAATTTCAGTTTTTTTCATTATAAAAATGGAAACTTTTTTGATTTGGGTAGTGGATTAATTTTTCAGCGGAATTGGCTGCCTTTATTTTATCCCTCCCTCTCTAGTGACTCTTGCGTGGAAGTTCCACATCTTGGGTATTTATTATCCCATACGTCACTAGCTCATGGACTCTTGCTAATTACATGAAAGAAAACATAATTTATGTAAGAACTTACCTGATAAATTCATTTCTTTCATATTAGCAAGAGTCCATGAGGCCCACCCTTTTTTGTGGTGGTTATGATTTTTTTGTATAAAGCACAATTATTCCAATTCCTTATTTTTTATGCTTTTGCACTTTTTTCTTATCACCCCACTTCTTGGCTATGCGTTAAACTGATTTGTGGGTGTGGTGAGGGGTGTATTTGTAGGCATTTTGAGGTTTGGGAAACTTTGCCCCTCCTGGTAGGAATGTATATCCCATACGTCACTAGCTCATGGACTCTTGCTAATATGAAAGAAATGAATTTATCAGGTAAGTTCTTACATAAATTATGTTTTTAAAGCCTTTTGGCTGCCTTTTTTAGTTTTGCGAAACAGTTGACCAGAGCTCTGAGGACGCGGTGATTATTCTAGCGTAAATTGCGATTGTGCTCATGCGGTCACCAGCAGTAATCCCCCCGCGATAAACCCCTTATCCCTCGTGCACAAATGTTTGCGCTCCACTTGTAATCTGGCCCAATATGTTTATTTATTTAAAATATATGTTGACACCATTTCCTTCCACACAATGTACTTTATAATATTAATTAAACTACATTTTCATAAGGCTTTAAGTGATATCTCTTTCTCTCTAATAGGGCTATTCTAGTTGCCATTAAGGTGCATTTTAAAGGAACGTTATGTGTAAGCTTTGAGAAACTTCCCTCTGGAAAAATGCCTTTGAGCCATCTTGTTTTAAAAGTGTGACGACACCAGTGTTCCACTGCCCTACAGCTGTGTGTACTGCACCCTTATCAGCTCTGGATTGGCCAGCGCCTTCTGTGCTTTAAAAGCAGGACGTATTTCCCAGAGGTATGCTGTGTTATACATTTAACAAATTATTCTTATCTTGTATGGTCCTTAAATAGACATAAAATTGCAACAAGGAAATGATGTACAGTGCTAAAGTATGGTATGCTTGCAATTAATAATGTATCCCTTGCAAAGCTAGCCCCCTGTTGTGTATTCCAGCTTCTGAGCCTACCTAAGTATGCCTTTAAACATATAAGCTCACTCTAGCTTGTAAAGATTTACCAGCCTCCCCAATTCTATGTCATTGCCACTTTGACCAGCTTAACCAGTTCCTGTAGTGTTGTATGCAGCCAATTCACTAAAAATGCAACAAAAAAAAGAGGTTTAGTGAATTGGCTATATACAGTAACACAGGAAATGGTCAAGTTGGAGAGGCTGATAAAGCTCAGGAGGCTGGAGGAAGCTTTAATGAATCAGATACATAGAATAACATAGGAACTGGTGAAGCTGAAGAGGCTGGAGGGAGCTTTAATGAATCTGTTACATAGAATAACAGAAACTTGTGACGCTGGAGAGGCTGGAGGGAGCTTTAGTGAATCAGTTACATAGAATAAGATAGGAGCTGGTGAAGCTGGAGAGGCTGGAGGGAGCTTTAGTGAATCAGTTACATAGAATAACATATGAACTGGTGAAGCTGGAGAGGCTGGAGGGAGCTTTAGTGAATCAGTTACATAGAACAACATAGGAACTGGTGAAGCTGGAGAGGCTGGAGAGAGCTTTAGTGAGTCAGTTACATAGAATAACATAGGAACTGGTGAAGCTGGAGAGGCTGGAGGGGGCTTTAGTGAATCAGTTACATAGAATAACATAGCAACTGGTGAAGCTGGAGAGGCTGGAGGGAGCTTTAGTGAATCAGTTACATAGAATAACATAGGAGCTGGTGAAGCTGGAGAGGCTGGAGGGAGCTGTAGTGAATCAGTTACATAGAATAACATAGGAACTGGTGAAGCTGGAGAGGCTGGAGAGAGCTTTAGGGAATCAGTTACATAGAATAACATAGGAACTGGTGAAGCTGGAGAGGCTGGAGGGAGCTTTAGTGAATCAGTTACATAGAATAACATAGGAACTGGTGAAGCTGGAGAGGCTGGAGGGAGCTTTAGTGAATCAGTTACACAGAATAACATAGGAACTGGTGAAGCTGGAGAGGCTGGAGAGAGCTTTAGTGAATCAGTTACATAGAATAACATAGGAACTGGTGAAGCTGGAGAGGCTGGAGGGAGCTTTAGTGAATCAGTTACATAGAATAACATAGGAACTGGTGACGCTGGAGAGGCTGGAGGGAGCTTTAGTGAATCAGTTACATAGAATAACATAGGAACTGGTGAAGCTGGAGAGGCTGGAGGGAGCTTTAGTGGATCAGTTACATAGAATAACATAGGAACTGGTGAAGCTGGAGAGGCTGGAGAGAGTTTTAGTGAATCAGTTACATAGAATAACATAGGAACTGGTGAAGCTGGAGAGGCTGGAGGGAGCTTTAGTGAATCAGTTACATAGAATAACATAGGAACTGGTGCATCTGGAGAGGCTGGAGGGAGCTTTAGTGAATCAGTTACATAACATAACTTAGGAACTGGTGCAGCTGGAGATCCTAGAGGGAGCTTTAGTGAATCAGTTACATAGCATAACATAGGAACTGGTGCAGCTGGAGAGGCTGGAGGGAGCTTTAGTGAATCAGTTACATAGCATAACATAGGAGCTGGAGAGGCTGGAGGGAGCTTTAGTGAATCAGTTACATAGAATAACATAGGAGCTGGTGAAGCTGGAGAGGCTGGAGGGAGCTTTAGTGAATCAGTTACATAGAATAACATAGCAGTTAGTGAAGCTGGAGAGGCTGGAGGGAGCTTTAGTGAATCTGTTACATAAAATAACAGGAACTTGTGAAGCTGGAGAGGCTGGAGGGAGCTTTAGTGAATCAGTTACATAGAATAAGATAGGAGCTGGTGAAGCTGGAGAGGCTGGAGGGAGCTTTAGTGAATCAGTTACATAGAATAACATATGAACTGGTGAAGCTGGAGAGGCTGGAGGGAGCTTTAGTGAATCAGTTACATAGAACAACATAGGAACTGGTGAAGCTGGAGAGGCTGGAGAGAGCTTTAGTGAATCAGTTACATAGAATAACATAGGAACTGGTGAAGCTGGAGAGGCTGGAGGGGGCTTTAGTGAATCAGTTACATAGAATAACATAGGAGCTGGTGAAGCTGGAGAGGCTGGAGGGAGCTTTAGTGGATCAGTTACATAGAATAACATAGGAACTGGTGAAGCTGGAGAGGCTGGAGAGAGCTTTAGTGAATCAGTTACATAGAATAACATAGGAACTGGTGAAGCTGGAGAGGCTGGAGGGAGCTTTAGGGAATCAGTTACATAGAATAACATATGAACTGGTGAAGCTGGAGAGGCTGGAGGGAGCTTTAGTGAATCAGTTACATAGAATAACATAGGAACTGGTGACGCTGGAGAGGCTGGAGGGAGCTTTAGTGAATCAGTTACATAGAATAACATAGGAGCTGGTGAAGCTGGAGAGGCTGGAGGGAGCTTTAGTGAATCAGTTACATAGAATAACATAGGAACTGGTAAAGCTGGAGAAGCTGAAGGGAGCTTTAGTGAATCAGTTACATAGAATAACATAGGAACTGGTGAATCTAGAGAGGCTGGAGGGAGCTTTAGTGAATCAGTCACATAGAATAACATAGGAACTGGTGAAGCTGGAGAAGCTGAAGGGAGCTTTAGTGAATCAGTTACATAGAATAACATAGGAACTGGTGAAGCTGGAGAAGCTGAAGGGAGCTTTAGTGAATCAGTTACATAGAATGACATAGGAACTGGTGAAGCTGGAGAGGCTGGAGGGAGCTTTAGTGAATCAGTAACATAGAATAACATTGGAACTGGTGAATCTAGAGAGGCTGGAGGGAGCTTTAGTGAATCAGTCACATAGAATAACATAGGAACTGGTGAAGCTGGAGAAGCTGAAGGGAGCTTTAGTGAATCAGTTACATAGAATAACATAGGAACTGGTGAAGCTGGGGAGGCTGGAGGGAGCTTTAGTGAATCAGTTACATAGAATAACATAGGAACTGGTGAAGCTGGAGAAGCTGAAGGGAGCTTTAGTGAATCAGTTACATAGAACAACATAGGAACTGGTGAAGCTGGAGAGGCTGGAGGGAGCTTTAGTGAATCAGTAACATAGAATAACATTGGAACTGGTGAATCTAGAGAGGCTGGAGGGAGCTTTAGTGAATCAGTTACATAGAATAATATAGGAACTGGTGAAGCTGGAGAGGCCGGAGGGAGCTTTAGTGAATCAGTTACATAGAATAACACAGGAACTGGTGAAGCTGGAGAGGCTGGAGGGAGCTTTAGTGAATCAGTTACATAGAATAACATAGGAACTGTGGTGAAGCTGGAGAGGCTGGAGGGAGCTTTAGTGAATCAGTTACATAGAATAATATAGGAACTGGTGAAGCTAGAGAGGCTGGAGAGAGTTTTAGTGAATCAGTTACATAGAATAACATAGGAACTGGTGAAGCTGGAGAGGCTGGAGGGAGCTTTAGTGAATCAGTTACATAGAATAACATAGGAACTGGTGCATCTGGAGAGGCTGGAGGGAGCTTTAGTGAATCAGTTACATAACATAACTTAGGAACTGGTGCAGCTGGAGATCCTAGAGGGAGCTTTAGTGAATCAGTTACATAGCATAACATAGGAACTGGTGCAGCTGGAGAGGCTGGAGGGAGCTTTAGTGAATCAGTTACATAGCATAACATAGGAGCTGGAGAGGCTGGAGGGAGCTTTAGTGAATCAGTTACATAGAATAACATAGGAGCTGGTGAAGCTGGAGAGGCTGGAGGGAGCTTTAGTGAATCAGTTACATAGAATAACATAGGAGCTGGTGAAGCTGGAGAGGCTGGAGGGAGCTTTAGTGAATCTGTTACATAAAATAACAGGAACTTGTGAAGCTGGAGAGGCTGGAGGGAGCTTTAGTGAATCAGTTACATAGAATAAGATAGGAGCTGGTGAAGCTGGAGAGGCTGGAGGGAGCTTTAGTGAATCAGTTACATAGAATAACATATGAACTGGTGAAGCTGGAGAGGCTGGAGGGAGCTTTAGTGAATCAGTTACATAGAACAACATAGGAACTGGTGAAGCTGGAGAGGCTGGAGAGAGCTTTAGTGAATCAGTTACATAGAATGACATAGGAACTGGTGAAGCTGGAGAGGCTGGAGGGGGCTTTAGTGAATCAGTTACATAGAATAACATAGGAGCTGGTGAAGCTGGAGAGGCTGGAGGGAGCTTTAGTGGATCAGTTACATAGAATAACATAGGAACTGGTGAAGCTGGAGAGGCTGGAGAGAGCTTTAGTGAATCAGTTACATAGAATAACATAGGAACTGGTGAAGCTGGAGAGGCTGGAGGGAGCTTTAGGGAATCAGTTACATAGAATAACATATGAACTGGTGAAGCTGGAGAGGCTGGAGGGAGCTTTAGTGAATCAGTTACATAGAATAACATAGGAACTGGTGACGCTGGAGAGGCTGGAGGGAGCTTTAGTGAATCAGTTACATAGAATAACATAGGAGCTGGTGAAGCTGGAGAGGCTGGAGGGAGCTTTAGTGAATCAGTTACATAGAATAACATAGGAACTGGTAAAGCTGGAGAAGCTGAAGGGAGCTTTAGTGAATCAGTTACATAGAATAACATAGGAACTGGTGAATCTAGAGAGGCTGGAGGGAGCTTTAGTGAATCAGTCACATAGAATAACATAGGAACTGGTGAAGCTGGAGAAGCTGAAGGGAGCTTTAGTGAATCAGTTACATAGAATAACATAGGAACTGGTGAAGCTGGAGAAGCTGAAGGGAGCTTTAGTGAATCAGTTACATAGAATAACATAGGAACTAGTGAAGCTGGAGAGGCTGGAGGGAGGTTTAGAGAATCAGTTACATAGAATAACATAGGAACTGGTGAAGCTGGAGAGGCTGGAGGGAGCTTTAGTGAATCAGTAACATAGAATAACATTGGAACTGGTGAATCTAGAGAGGCTGGAGGGAGCTTTAGTGAATCAGTCACATAGAATAACATAGGAACTGGTGAAGCTGGAGAAGCTGAAGGGAGCTTTAGTGAATCAGTTATATAGAATAACATAGGAACTGGTGAAGCTGGGGAGGCTGGAGGGAGCTTTAGTGAATCAGTTACATAGAATAACATAGGAACTGGTGAAGCTGGAGAAGCTGAAGGGAGCTTTAGTGAATCAGTTACATAGAATAACATAGGAACTGGTGAAGCTGGAGAGGCTGGAGGGAGCTTTAGTGAATCAGTTACATAGAATAATATAGGAACTGGTGAAGCTGGAGAGGCCGGAGGGAGCTTTAGTGAATCAGTTACATAGAATAACATTGGAACTGGTGAATCTAGAGAGGCTGGAGGGAGCTTTAGTGAATCAGTTACATAGAATAATATAGGAACTGGTGAAGCTGGAGAGGCCGGAGGGAGCTTTAGTGAATCAGTTACATAGAATAACACAGGAACTGGTGAAGCTGGAGAGGCCGTAGAGAGCTTTAGTGAATCAGTTACATAGAATAACATAGGAACTGGTGAAGCCGGAGAGGCTGGAGGGAGGTTTAGTGAATCAGTTACATAGAATAACACAGGAACTGGTGAAGCTGGAGAGGCTGGAGGGAGCTTTAGTGAATCAGTTACTTAGAATAACATAGGAACTGGTGAAGCTGGAGAGGCTGGAGGGAGCTTTAGTGAATCAGTTACATAGAATAACATAGGAACTGGTGAAGCAGGTGAGGCTGGAGGGAGCTTTAGTGAATCAGTTACATAGAATAATATAGGAACTGGTGAAGCTGGAGAGGCCGGAGGGAGCTTTAGTGAATCAGTTACATAGAATAACATAGGAACTGGTGAAGCTGGAGAGGCTGGAGGGAGCTTTAGTGAATCAGTTACTTAGAATAACATAGGAGCTGGTGAAGCTGGAGAGGCTGGAGGGAGCTTTAGTGAATCAGTTACATAGAATAACATAGGAACTGGTGAAGCTGGAGAGGCTGGAGGGAGCTTTAGTGAATCAGTTACTTAGAATAACATAGGAGCTGGTGAAGCTGGAGAGGCTAGTGAAATTTGAGAGGCCAGTGAGAGTTCTTAGAGAATTTAGCACAGTGTTTCTATCGCACACTGCCCTGTTTAATAGCTGTGCTCCCCTCTCCAGCTGGTGACAATTGAACCCCTTGCTTGCTAGGGCTAATATTGCTATACACAGCACACTTGCTACGGTCTGTCATTGAGTAAATAAAATATAAAGGGCACGGACTTGTTTTCATACTAATGCTCAGGCATGTTACGGTGCAAACTAATCAATACGGTAATATTTACAGAACATATTCTTTGGCTTGTGAATTATGTCATGTTAAACTGAGCTGTGTGAGTTGATCTATATTGAACAGTTTAACCAACGGCCTGTTGTTAACAACGTACAAATGTCACATAACGCAGGCACAGGTTTTATTGACGTGCTGTGACATTTTGCACCTTATTTGTAATATCTGTTGTTAAGAGGTTTAGGTTAATTATTTTAAGTTGTTATTACTGAGCTTCAGTTTCTCTGATCTAAGACATTTCTGTGTATACTGTTGCAGGTTGGTGTTCATTTCACTATACTAATATATAATAAATTACCATAAGGCTTAGCAGCCCCCCAGAAAACATTATTTCAAATTATGCTTATAGCTTATAGGGACATGAAACCATTTTTTTCTTCTTCCATGATTCAGATAGAGAATAACATTTTTAAAAAGTTTCCAATTTCCTATTATTATCAAATTTGCTTCATTCTCTTGTTATTCTTTGTTCAAGAGATATCTAGATAGGTACTGTGTACTACATGACAGGAAGTAGTGCTGCCATCTAGTGCTCTACACACATATATATATATATATATAAATATATATATATATATATATATATATATATATATATATATATATATATATATATATATACACATATAAACACATAAATAGTCATGAATACACATATAAACACATAAATAGTCATGAATACACATATAAACACATGAATACACATATACACATATAAACACATAAATAGACATGAATACACATATATAAACATATAAACACATAAATACACATGAATACACATATATACACTTATAAACACATACATACACATGTATACACATATAAATACATATAAACACATACATACACACATATACACATATAAACACATACATTTGCACATATACACATATAAACACATAAATACACATATACACATATATACACACATATAAACACATAAATACACATGTATACACATATATACACATATAAACACATATACACATATAAACACATACATTCACACATATACACGTATAAACACATATATAAACGCATAAATATACACATATATACACATATATTAACACATAAATACACATATATACACATATAAACACATAAATACACTTGGATACACATATATACATCAAAAAACATAAATAGACATGAATACACATATATACACATAGACACGAATACACATATATACGAATAAATAAACATGTATACACATATATACAGATATAAACACATAAATACACATGTATAAACATTTATACACATATAAACACATACATACACATGTATACACACACACATATATATACATATACATATAAACATATACATACACATGTATACACATATAAACACATAAATATACACATATAAACAAATAAATACACATATATACACATATAAACACATACATTTGCACATATACACATATAAACACATAAATACACATGTATACACATATATACACATATAAACACATAAATTCACTCATATACACATATAAACCCATATAAACACATAAATATACACATATATACACACATATTAACACAAAAATACACATATATACACATATACACACATAAATACACATGTATACTCATATAAACACATAAATACACACATATACACATATAAACACATAAATTCACACAAATACACACACATACACACATATACACACATATAAACACATACATACACATGTATACACATATAAACACATAAATACACACATATACACATATAAACACATACTTTCACACATATACACATATAAACACATATATAAACGCATAAGTATACACATATATGCACACATATTAACACATAAATACACATGGATACACATATATACATAAAAAAACATAAATAGACATGAATACACATATATACACATAGACACGAATACACATATATACGAATAAATAAACATGTATACACATATATACAGATATAAACACATAAATACACACGTATAAACATTTATACACATATAAACACATACATACACATGTATACACACACACACACACACATATATATATATACATATAAACATATACATACACATGTATACACATATGTACACATATAAACACATAAATATACACATATAAACAAATAAATACACACATATACACATATCAACACATACATTTGCACATATAAACACATAGATACACAAATATACACATATATACACACATAAAACACATAAATACACATGTATACACATATATACACATAAATTCACACATATACACATATAAACCCATATAAACACATAAATATACACATATATACACACATATTAACACAAAAATACACAAAAATACACATATATACACATATACACACATAAATACACATGTATACTCATATAAACACATAAATACAAACACATACACATATAAACACATACATACACATGTATACACATATATACACATATAAACACATATATAAACACATACATACACATGCATACACATATATACACATATAAACACATAAATTTACACATATAAACATATAAACACATATAAACCCATAAATATACACATATACAGACATATTAACACAAAAATACACATATATACACATATACACCCATAAATACACATGTATACTCATATAAACACATAAATACACACATATACACATATAAACACATAAATTCGCACAAATACACACACATACACATATAAACACATACATACACATGTATACATATATATACACATATAAACACATACATACATATGTATACACAAATATACACATATAAACACATACATTTACACAAATACACACACATACACATATATACACACATATAAACACATACATACACATGTATACACATATAAATACATATAAACACATACATACACACATATACACATATAAACACATACATTTGCACATATACACATATAAACACATAAATACACATATACACATATATACACACATAAAACACATAAATACACATGTATACACATATATACACATACATTCACACATATACACATATAAACCCATATAAACACATAAATATACACATATATACACACATATTAACACAAAAATACACATATATACACATATACACACATAAATACACATGTATACTCATATAAACACATAAATACAAACACATACACATATAAACTCATACATACACATGTATACACATATATACACATATAAACACATATATAAACACATACATACACATGCATACACATATATACACATATAAACACATAAATTTACACATATAAATATATAAACACATATAAACACATAAATATACACATATACAGACATATTAACACAAAAATACACATATATACACATATACACCCATAAATACACATGTATATTCATATAAACACATAAATACACACATATACACATATAAACACATAAATTCGCACAAATACACACACATACACATATAAACACATACATACACATGTATACATATATATACACATATAAACACATACATACATATGTATACACAAATATACACATATAAACACATACATTTACACAAATACACACACATACACATATATACACACATATAAACACATACATACACATGTATACACATATATACACATATAAACACATAAACAGGCATTAATACACATATACACACACACCTATATATTCACACCACCAGCAAAAACATTATGACTCACTGAAGGCTCAGATGATGGTTAGCATTTTTTTTAGCAATAAACTATTTTTTAATTAAGGTATGTACATTGTTATTTTAGACATTATGAAATTGCACACTTAATAGACTACATTATAGTGTAAATATAACATTTACATGCACTGGGGAACAAAAACAATAGTGTGACTCACTTTATTGCTATATTTGCTTTATTGCGGTGGTCTGGAACTGCACCCGCTATATCTACGAGGTACGCCTGTATATATTATCTATTTATATTATCACCTGATTATCAATACAGATATCTCTATGTTATCAACTGTTCTGTTTTTGTCTTTGTTTCAGTTTTTTTGTATAACAAGTAAAATTTTTGTTTCTAACTCAATAAGGACAATACCTGGACTGTCTGAACTAAAATAAACACTTTAGCCAAAGTATAAAAACACATTTCTGACCTGACAGACATTTTGTTTTCATTGCCTTCTGATACTTTTACACTTGTAGTTTCCTGTTTGATTTTTCTTCTTCTTATATTTTGTAATATGAAAATTCTGCTTAATAAAGTAAAAAAAAAAAAAGAACATCTGAACATTTTATCAGTGGCATTGCTGGGGGGCGGGGCACTAGCCGCCCCCCGCATTATAGATGCCCTTCCCAACTGTAACTGGCCTTCCTCTTCCCACCTCAATCTACCCAGGCTCCCTTAGCTCTGGACCAGTCCTGGTTAGGAACTGCCCTAACTTCACTGCTCATTTGCCATTTTTTTTAATAAGGAAAAATAATATTTTATGTAAATCTGTAAAATTGTCCCTTTTATACTGAAGTTAAATGTAAATCTGATGAAGATTTGTACCATAAAACAGATGTAGATTTGTTTTCTGCGACAACAACTGTGTTATTTTTCAGTCTTGTATTATTTTGAATTGCGGGCATCCGTATTTAAAACAGATTTAATATATATATATATATATATATATATATATATATATATATATATATAATATACAGGTATTAGCAAAAAGGTGTATTTAAGTATGCACCGTGCACCAGCATTTTAAACACAACACTTGTTCAGAGCCTAAGGTGCTTGTACCATCTGATACTTCCTCAATTTTTTAATTGCTGACATGATACAGGCCCCACTGGCTCTCTGAGCAGCTGCATTATTTTAAATGAGAATATCTAGCTATGCTTCACGTGCACGTGCAGAGAAAGATCTTAACACTTAAACAGTGATACCTTTTACTAGAAGCATTTTTCTGATACATGTATATTGTAATTTTGTTTATATTCAAAGATGTAATTCATCTTTTTGCATTTAAATGTTGCCCCTTTAAACAATGAGAGGAATCGGAACATGTGAATCTCTCTCCCCATACAGGCGAGACCACTCTTTTACAACAGGAGAATCGACACTTTCAAATGGAGTAGATTTCACATGACCAGTAGGTGTTTCGAAATGCGTCAATGTAATAAAAATGCGATGGAAATAAAACCGTGTCCCTTTATTCAGCCAAATATAAACCAGGAGCTTCATTTAAATAGGACTTGCTAGGAACTTGATTTTCAATGATAGAATTTACAGTAAGGGTTAATTATTCTGTCATTACTCATCGATATTTCAGCAAAATTCTGAAATTTGTTTTAAAGATAAACATTTGGTGTCACAGAGTTTATCTTTCAAACACATTTCCAAACTGTACTTTTTTTTAATGAAATCCATTTATGTCATATAACATCTATTCCATTTACTGCCTCTGTCTCTGCGGCAAGTGACACACTTTTATTCTTTACATTTGTTTCTGACAGTGTTATTGGTTCACACCACATCATTTTGCTTTTCTTTAAATTGTCTCTCATTTCATCAAAATATTATTTAGAGAAAAACAAAACACAGATCTTTCACATGAGTCACTTTTATATTTATTACAATGACTAACGTTAATGATCCGTGTTTTGGTTTTCTATAAATAATAGTTTTTGGAATTAATAGTTTCCAGCGTATAAATAAATACTATGATGATATCGTTGTAATTAAGCAAACATGGAAGTGAAACTTAAAACTTTCATGAGTCACAAAGAGCATAGCGTTTTATAAAGCTACTTTTTAACATCAAATGGTGCTCTTTCTTTTGGAGTCCTTTGTGGAAACTTGTTTCTTTCCATGAGAGCATACTGAGGTATACTCAAGAGCGTGCACGTGTTTTAAGCACCATAAGATAACTGTTTTTTTTTATGGATTGAATTAGCATATCGTTGGAAAACTAATGTCTCCATACTGCACCATGAAGTCTTCTGCTAGACTAGACAAACCAAACTCTGACAGATACTTCATCTCCATATTTCACCTGATAACCCCCACTTTGTGCTTACCATCTATGTCCATCCTCTTGCTTAGAACCATTACACCATTATAAATAGTCATGATGGGTCTGTATAGCGCTGAAAGGGACAGTCTACACCTTAGTCATCTTACAGGGGTAGATTTATCATGCAGCAGATGCTGCAATCTACCCGTAAGACCACTGCTCCTTAACTCTGAGGTGGCGGACAGCAATCATCCCGATCGAATATGATCGGGATGGTTGACACCCCCTGCTACAGGCCGCAAATGTGCAGGGGGCAGTATTTAGGTGTCTGTCGGCATTGATCATTGCACAAGCATTTCTGTGAAATGCTTGTGCAATGATCAATGCCGACAGACACCTAAATTACGAGTTTTGCACTAAACAGGCGGCGAAACTAATGCCAAAAAAGTTGCGTTATTTCACTCTCCATAGCGCTGCCATTACGAGTTACTGAAAAGCCTCCTTGTGCGTGCAATATGGTGGCGTTAAGCTAAATACCGTAAAAAAGACAAGAGCTGCTTTGACGTGTTCGTGCACGCTTTCCCCCATAGACATCAATGGGGAGAGAGTGTTAGAAAAAAATAACACCTGAAGTGCGGAATGAGAAAATCTCTAAAACGCCACCCCACGTTTAAACCTAAACATTAACCCCTAGTCTAAGCACCCCTAATTCGCCGCCCAACATTGCCGACACCTAAATAAATTTATTAACCCCTATTCCGCCACTCCCCGACATCGCCAACACTATAATAAAGTTATTAACTCCTATTCCGCCGCTCCCCGACATCAACGAAACTTTAATAAAGTTATTAACCCCTATTCTGCCGCTCCTCGACATTTCCGAACATTAAATAAACCTATTAACCCCTAAACCTCCGGCCCCCCACATCACAACCACTAAATAAACCTATTAACCCCTAAACCCCCAGACCCCCCACAATGCAAAATACTAAATTAAAATATTAACCCCTAAACCTAACACCCCCCTAACTTTAAATTATAATTACAATATAACTATCTAAAAATAAATAAAACTTACCTGTGAAATAAAAATAAACCTAACATTAAACTATAAATGAATCTAACATTACTATTCTAATAAAATAAAAAAATACTACCAATTAAAAAATCTAAATGACAAATTTAAAAAACCTAACACTATGAAAAAAATAAAAAAAATCTAAAATTACAAAAAATAATAAACACTAAATTAAGAAAAATAAAAATCACTAAGCTTACAAAAAATAATAAACGAAATTATCAAAAATAAAAAAAATTACACCTAATCTAATAGCCCTATAAAAATAAAAAAGCCCCCCCCAAAATAAAAACACCCCCAGCCTACAATAAACTACAAATAGCCCTTAAAAGGGCCTTTTCTATGGCATTACCCTAAGTTAAACAGCTCTTTTACCTGTAAAAAAATACAAAGTACCCCCAACAGTAAAACCCACCATCCAACCAACCCCCCAAAATAAAAAACCTAACTCTTAAAAAAACCTTAGCTACCCATTGCCCCTAAAGGTGCATTTGTATGGGCATTGCCCTTAAAAGGGTATTCAACTCTTTTTCACTGCCCTTATAAGGGCATTCGGCTCTTTTACAAAAGCCCAAAGCCCTAATCTAAAGAAAAACCCATCCAAAAAAATGAAAAAAAAAAAACTAACACTAAAGCCATAAAATCTTCTCACGGTTCCTGAAGTCCGGACATCCATCTTCATCCAGGCGGCGAGAAGTCTTCATCCATCCCGGGAGCATCTTCTATCTTCATCCCGGCGATGCTGAGCTATCCTGGAAGCTGTTCAAATCAGCCAATAGGATTTCAGTAGCTCTCATCCTACGGGCTGCTTTGAATTTGAAGAATCAAATCAGTCAATAGGAATGCAAGGTACGCCATTTTGAAACGGCTACCTTGCATTCAACTTCAGTGTACGACGGTGACTGTATGAAGAGGACACTCCGCGCAGGATGGGATCAGCTTCCAGGATGGCTCCGCTCCGCGCTGACGGTATGAAGATAGAAGACGCCCCCAGGATGGGTGAAGATATCGCTGCCTGGATGAAGACTTCTTGCCGCCTAGATGGAGATGGATGGCCGGACTTCAGGAACCGTGTGTAGAAATTCTGGGGTTAGTGTTAGTTGTTTTTTTTTTTTCGTTTTTTTGGGTGGGGCTTTTGTAAAAGAGCTGAATGCCCTTTAAAGGGCAGTGAAAAAGAGCTGAATGCCCTTTTAAAGGCAATGCCCATACAAATGCCCTTTTAGGGGCAATGGGTAACTTAGGTTTTTTTTAGAGTTAGGTTTTTTATTTTTGGGGGTGGTTGGCTGGTGGGTTTTACTGTTGGGGGTATTTTGTATTTTTTTTTACAGATAAAAGATTTAACTTAACTTATTTAACTTAGGACAATGCCCTACAAAAGGCCCTTTTAAGGGCTATTGGTAGTTTGCTGTAGGCTAGGGGGTGTTTTTATTTGGGGGGGGGGTATTTTTATAGGGCTGTTAGATTAGGTGTAATTGTTTTTATTTTTTATAATTTTGTTTATTATTTTTTGTAAGCTTAGTGTTTTTTATTTTTCGTAATTTAGTGTTTATTATTTTTTGTAATTTTAGATTTTTTTATTTTTTTCATAGTGTTAGGTTTTTTAAAATGTTTAATTTAGGTTTTTTAATTGGTAGAATTTTTTTATTTTATTAAATAGTAATGTTAGGTTAATTTATAGTTTAATGTTTATTTTTATTTCACAGGTAAGTTTTTATTTATATTAAGATAGTTACGTTGTAATTTTAAGTTAGGGGGTGTTAGGTTTAGGGGTTAATAGTTAAATTTAGTGTTTTGCGATGTGGGGGGCTTGCAGTTTAGGGGTTAATAGGTTTATTTAGTAGCAGCAATGTGGGGGGGGGCGGAGGTTTAGGGGTTAATAGGCTTATTTAGTGGCAGTGATGTGGGAGGCCAGAGGTTTAGGGGTTAATAGTTTTTTTATAGTGTCGGAGATGTTGGGCAGAGACGGATTTAGGTTTTAATAGCTTTATTATAGTGTTTGCTATGCAGGCAGCAGGAGGGCAGCGGTTTAGGGGTTAATAGGTAGTTTAGGGGTGTTAGTGTACTTTGTAACAGTTTAGTTATGAGTTTTGTGAAACATTTTTGTTTCACAAAATCGATAACTACTGCTCTCAGATGGCCGTATGTATCATGTCGGTATAGGCTATAACGCAAGCATTTTAACTTCAATGTACAACCTGTAATACTGGCGCTATGAAAATCCCACACAAAAACGTAATTTTTTTGAGTGCGGAATGGACGTTGCGTTACAGGCTAAAATGCTTGCGTTACAGCTATACTAACATGACTATATGACTATAATATGCGTTCCTGGTCATTACACTGGAATTGCCATTTTGTCAGCGTTAAAAGGCGTACCGCAACACTTGTAATCTAGCCGAGAGTCTGCTGTCGGCATTTATCGATGTCCGCGGACATGATCCGTTACAGTGGATCATGTCTGCCCGAGATTTGATAAATCTAGCCCTTAGATTAAGCTGCAAATAGCCTCCTGCACCTGTTCTATATCGTGCCGCAGGAACGGTAGCAAAGCTTTTGTAATATTAATATTGTTTCTGGCCACTTTGAACTGGCTGGCAAGCTCAGCCAACTGATGACATCATGATCTGGGCTGCATATGGCATCCAATGAAAAAAGGCTCATTAGTTGGATTGAACAGACTGTCAATGCTATTCAGCAAAGGGCCTAGATGCAGCCCAGCTTGTGATGTCATCAGTAGGAGGAGCTTGGCAGTCATTTCAAACTGGCCAGAAACAATATTCATTTTAAAATAACTTTTTTACTGTTACTGCTGCATGATACAGAAGAGATGCAGGAGGCTATTTGCAGCTTAATCTAAGGTATGATTTTAAGAAGTCTAGACTGTCTCTTTAAGATATTATTACAGCATACTCTGGAAGCCAATTGGTTAAGCTGGTCATGGAGAACTAGAGAAGATTTAAACACCATACAGGATGTAGCATGTCGCTGGGTATGGACCATACCCATGTGACTACAATAAACATCTGCACAGGTCACCTCTCCTGTGCCAGCTTCTCAAGTCTTCGCAAAACCCAGATGGGTTATTCCTTCCTCTCCTCCGCCTGGCTCACCCACCCTACTTAAACCTTCAGGCTTTTCTGTAGCAATGACTTAAGCTAAATAAATGTGTGCTACACTGCATGCACCTAATAAGATAACAGTATCATGTATGCTACTCTGCATGTACCTAATAAGATAACAGTATCATGTGTGCTACACTGCATGTACCTAATAAGATAACAGTATCATGTGTGCTACACTGCATGCACCTAATAAGATAACAGTATCATGTGTGCTACTCTGCATGTACCTAATAAGATAACAGTATCATGTGTGCTACACTGCATGCACCTAATAAGATAACAGTATCATGTGTGTACCTAATAAGATAACAGTATCATGTGTGCTACACTGCATGCACCTAATAAGATAACAGTATCATGTGTGCTACACTGCATGCACCTAATAAGATAACAGTATCATGTGTGCTACTCTGCATGTACCTAATAAGATAACAGTATCATGTGTGCTACTCTGCATGTACCTAATAAGATAACAGTATCATGTGTGCTACACTGCATGTACCTAATAAGATAACAGTATCATGTGTGCTACACTGCATGCACCTAATAAGATAACAGTATCATGTGTGCTACACTGCATGTACCTAATAAGATAACAGTATCATGTGTGCTATTCTGCATGTACCTAATAAGATAACAGTATCATGTGTGCTACACTGCATGTACCTAATAAGATAACAGTATCATGTGTGCTACACTGCATGCACCTAATAAGATAACAGTATCATGTGTGCTACACTGCATGTACCTAATAAGATAACAGTATCATGTGTGCTACACTGCATGTACCTAATAAGATAACAGTATCATGTGTGCTACACTGCATGTACCTAATAAGATAACAGTATCATGTGTGCTACACTGCATGTACCTAATAAGATAACAGTATCATGTGTGCTGCACTGCATGTACCTAATAAGATAACAGTATCATGTGTGCTACTCTGCATGTACCTAATAAGATAACAGTATCATGTGTGCTACACTGCATGTACCTAATCAGATAACAGTATCATGTGTGCTATTCTGCATGTACCTAATAAGATAACAGTATCATGTGTGCTACACTGCATGTACCTAATAAGATAACAGTATCATGTGTGCTACACTGCATGTACCTAATAAGATAACAGTATCATGTGTGCTATTCTGCATGTACCTAATAAGATAACAGTATCATGTGTGCTACACTGCATGTACCTAATAAGATAACAGTATCATGTGTGCTACACTGCATGTACCTAATAAGATAACAGTATCATGTGTGCTACACTGCATGTACCTAATAAGATAACAGTATCATGTGTGCTACTCTGCATGTACCTAATAAGATAACAGTATCATGTGTGCTACTCTGCATGTACCTAATAAGATAACAGTATCATGTGTGCTACACTGCATGTACCTAATAAGATAACAGTATCATGTGTGCCACACTGCATGTACCTAATAAGATAACAGTATCACGTGTGCTACACTGCATGTACCTAATAAGATAACAGTATCATGTGTGCTACACTGCATGTACCTAATAAGATAACAGTATCATGTGTGTTACACTGCATGCACCTAATAAGATAACAGTATCATGTGTGCTACACTGCATGCACCTAATAAGATAACAGTATCATGTGTGCTACTCTGCATGTACCTAATAAGATAACAGTATCATGTGTGCTACACTGCATGTACCTAATAAGATAACAGTATCATGTGTGCTACACTGCATGTACCTAATACGATAACAGTATCATGTGTGTTACACTGCATGTACCTAATAAGATAACAGTATCATGTGTGCTACACTGCATGTACCTAATAAGATAACAGTATCATGTGTGCTACACTGCATGTACCTAATAAGATAACAGTATCATGTGTGCTACACTGCATGCACCTAATAAGATAACAGTATCATGTGTGCTACACTGCATGCACCTAATAAGATAACAGTATCATGTGTGCTACTCTGCATGTACCTAATAAGATAACAGTATCATGTGTGCTACACTGCATGTACCTAATAAGATAACAGTATCATGTGTGCTACACTGCATGTACCTAATAAGATAACAGTATCATGTGTGCTACTCTGCATGTACCTAATAAGATAACAGTATCATGTGTGTTACACTGCATGTACCTAATAAGATAACAGTATCATGTGTGCTATTCTGCATGTACCTAATAAGATAACAGTATCATGTGTGCTATTCTGCATGTACCTAATACGATAACAGTATCATGTGTGTTACACTGCATGTACCTAATAAGATAACAGTATCATGTGTGCTATTCTGCATGTACCTAATAAGATAACAGTATCATGTGTGCTATTCTGCATGTACCTAATAAGATAACAGTATCATGTGTGCTACACTGCATGTACCTAATAAGATAACAGTATCATGTGTGCTACACTGCATGCACCTAATAAGATAACAGTATCATGTGTGCTACTCTGCATGTACCTAATAAGATAACAGTATCATGTGTGCTACACTGCATGTACCTAATAAGATAACAGTATCATGTGTGCTACACTGCATGTACCTAATAAGATAACAGTATCATGTGTGCTACACTGCATGTACCTAATAAGATAACAGTATCATGTGTGCTACACTGCATGCACCTAATAAGATAACAGTATCATGTGTGCTACACTGCATGTACCTAATAAGATAACAGTATCATGTGTGCTACACTGCATGCACCTAATAAGATAACAGTATCATGTGTGCTACACTGCATGCACCTAATAAGATAACAGTATCATGTGTGCTACTCTGCATGTACCTAATAAGATAACAGTATCATGTGTGCTACACTGCATGTACCTAATAAGATAACAGTATCATGTGTGCTACACTGCATGTACCTAATACGATAACAGTATCATGTGTGCTACACTGCATGTACCTAATCAGATAACAGTATCATGTGTGCTACACTGCATGTACCTAATAAGATAACAGTATCATGTGTGCTATTCTGCATGTACCTAATAAGATAACAGTATCATGTGTGCTATTCTGCATGTACCTAATAAGATAACAGTATCATGTGTGCTATTCTGCATGTACCTAATAAGATAACAGTATCATGTGTGCTATTCTGCATGTACCTAATAAGATAACAGTATCATGTGTGCTACACTGCATGTACCTAATAAGATAACAGTATCATGTGTGCTACACTGCATGTACCTAATAAGATAACAGTATCATGTGTGCTACACTGCATGTACCTAATAAGATAACAGTATCATGTGTGCTACACTGCATGTACCTAATCAGATAACAGTATCATGTGTGCTACACTGCATGTACCTAATAAGATAACAGTATCATGTGTGCTATTCTGCATGTACCTAATAAGATAACAGTATCATGTGTTCTATTCTGCATGTACCTAATAAGATAACAGTATCATGTGTGCTACACTGCATGTACCTAATAAGATAACAGTATCATGTGTGCTATTCTGCATGTACCTAATAAGATAACAGTATCATGTGTGCTACTCTGCATGTACCTAATAAGATAACAGTATCATGTGTGCTACACTGCATGTACCTAATAAGATAACAGTATCATGTGTGCTACACTGCATGTACCTAATAAGATAACAGTATCATGTGTGCTATTCTGCATGTACCTAATAAGATAACAGTATCATGTGTGCTATTCTGCATGTACCTAATAAGATAACAGTATCATGTGTGCTACACTGCATGTACCTAATAAGATAACAGTATCATGTGTGCTACACTGCATGTACCTAATAAGATAACAGTATCATGTGTGCTATTCTGCATGTACCTAATAAGATAACAGTATCATGTGTGCTACACTGCATGTACCTAATAAGATAACAGTATCATGTGTGCTATTCTGCATGTACCTAATAAGATAACAGTATCATGTGTTCTATTCTGCATGTACCTAATAAGATAACAGTATCATGTGTGCTACTCTGCATGTACCTAATAAGATAACAGTATCATGTGTGCTACACTGCATGTACCTAATAAGATAACAGTATCATGTGTGCTACACTGCATGTACCTAATAAGATAACAGTATCATGTGTGCTATTCTGCATGTACCTAATAAGATAACAGTATCATGTGTGCTATTCTGCATGTACCTAATAAGATAACAGTATCATGTGTGCTACACTGCATGTACCTAATAAGATAACAGTATCATGTGTGCTATTCTGCATGTACCTAATAAGATAACAGTATCATGTGTGCTACACTGCATGTACCTAATAAGATAACAGTATCATGTGTGCTATTCTGCATGTACCTAATAAGATAACAGTATCATGTGTTCTATTCTGCATGTACCTAATAAGATAACAGTATCATGTGTGCTACTCTGCATGTACCTAATAAGATAACAGTATCATGTGTGCTACACTGCATGTACCTAATAAGATAACAGTATCATGTGTGCTACACTGCATGTACCTAATAAGATAACAGTATCATGTGTGCTATTCTGCATGTACCTAATAAGATAACAGTATCATGTGTGCTACACTGCATGTACCTAATAAGATAACAGTATCATGTGTGCTATTCTGCATGTACCTAATAAGATAACAGTATCATGTGTGCTATTCTGCATGTACCTAATAAGATAACAGTATCATGTGTGCTATTCTGCATGTACCTAATAAGATAACAGTATCATGTGTGCTATTCTGCATGTACCTAATAAGATAACAGTATCATGTGTGCTACACTGCATGTACCTAATAAGATAACAGTATCATGTGTGCTACACTGCATGTACCTAATAAGATAACAGTATCATGTGTGCTACACTGCATGTACCTAATAAGATATCAGTATCATGTGTGCTACACTGCATGTACCTAATAAGATAACAGTATCATGTGTGCTACACTGCATGCACCTAATAAGATAACAGTATCATGTGTGCACGTAATAAGATAACAGTATCATGTGTACACCTAAATGCTGCAGAGGACAACTACTGCTTTTTGTGGCCGTATTCATATTCGCTTCCCTAGTGAATCCAATCTTATGACTGTACATTACAGAACTAACTATTTACCTCAGTGATGTTTTCAGGGAGACAAGAGGTTAATTAAAGGGATAAGAAAGTCAAAATTAAACTTACATGATTCAGATAGAGCCGGTTATTTTAAGACACTTTTAAATTCACTTCTATTTGCAAATGTGCTTCGTTCTCTTAGTATCCCTTGTTAAACAATGAATACGCACATATCCTACACTAGTGGGAGCTGCTGCTAATTGGTGCCTGCACAAATTTGTCACTTGTGATTGGCTAACTAGATATTTTCAGCTTCCTGTCAGTAGTGCAATGCTCTCGCTTCAGCAATGGATAACAAGAGAATAAAGACAATGTGATAATAGAATTAAATTGGAAAGTTGTTTAAAATTGTATGTTCTATCTGAATCATAAAAGACAATTTTGTGGTTTACTATCCCTTTAAGTACTATTGGCTGTAAAGTAACATTTTGTACCAGTTGTAGTTGATAAAGAGTTAAACCTGTCACTATAGTAATCTTTAGTCCTGGGCACAATTCTATGGTAAACGCGGCTTTCAGGGAGAGCTCTTTTGATCTCTCCCCCTGAAATGTTGTATTTCTTGGATGTAATACTATTTGGGTGGATTTGAGGGGTCTCACCTATAGTTAGGGAGTTTACCTATTTAGCGCAAAGTTTAGAGCAGCATCTTTTGTTTGTAGTGACTTTCAGGGAGTGCTAAATATAATTGTTACTAACCCTACATCTGCCTAAGTCCTAAACCTATTACCCCCTGAACTATAAACCTTATTATCCCTAACCCTAAACCTACTTACCTAAAACCCTAAATCTAATTAACCCTCACCCTAAACCTACTTACCTAAAACCCTAAATCTAATTAACCCTCACCCTAAACCTACTTACCTCAAACCCTAAATCTAATTAACCCTCACCCTAAACCTACTTACCTCAAACCCTAAATCTAAATAACCCTCACCCTAAACCTACTTACCCAATACCCTAAATCTAAATAACCCTCACCCTAAACCTACTTACCCAATACCCTAAATCTAATTAACCCTCACCCTAAACCTACTTACCTCAAACCCTAAATCTAATTAACCCTCACCATAAACCTTCTTACCTCAAACCCTAAATCTAAATGTCCCTCACCATAAACCTACTTACCTCGAACCCTAAATTAATTAACCCTCACCATAAACCTACTTACCTCAAACCCTAAATCTAAATAACCCTCACCCTAAACCTACTTACCCAATACCCTAAATCTAATTAACCCTCACCCTAAACCTACTTACCTCAAACCCTAAATCTAATTAACCCTCACCCTAAACCTACTTACCTCAAACCCTAAATCTAAATAACCCTCACCCTAAACCTACTTACCCAGTACCCTAAATCTAATTAACCCTCACCCTAAGCCTACTTACCTCAAACCCTAAATCTAATTAACCCTCACCCTAAACCTACTTACCTCAAACCCTAAATCTAATTAACCCTCACCCTAAACCTACTTACCTCAAACCCTAAATCTAAATAACCCTCACCCTAAACCTACTTACCCAATACCCTAAATCTAATTAACCCTCACCATAAACCTTCTTACCTCAAACCCTAAATCTAAATGTCCCTCACCATAAACCTACTTACCTCGAACCCTAAATTAATTAACCCTCACCATAAACCTACTTACCTCAAACCCTAAATCTAATTAACTCTCACCCTAAATATACTTACCTCAAATTCTAAATCTTATTGTCCCACACCCTAAACCTACTTATCTCTAAACTATAAACCTTACTATCCCTAACCCTGAACCTGCTTACCTCCCACCCTAAATCTAAGTATTCCTCACCCTAAATCTACCAACCCTATACCCTAAATCTAATTGTCCCTCAACCTACTTATCTCAAACCCTTAATCTAATTGTCCTTCACCCTAAACCTACTTACCCTATACTCTACATCTGTATAAATCGTAAACCTACCCCAAACTGTACTATAAACCTTACTATCCCTAACCCTAAACCTACTTACCTCAAACCCTAAAACTTATTATCCCTAACGCTAAACCTCCTTACCCCTAAACCTAATTATCCCTACTCTAAACCTCTTTACTCCTAAATCTAAAACCTAATTATCCCTTACCCCAAATGTATGTAACCCTAAACCCTAAACCTAATTATTCCTAGCCCTGAGGTAGAATTGTGTAGTCAACAAAATTTGTTTCTGACAAAATTTTCATTCTGAATATTCAGGGCTATTCTGTATTTGTTTTGTTTAAAACTAAATTTAAATTAAACATTTATATTTGTTTTCGTTAAAAAAATGTAAATGTTTCAAAGCTACAAGTGAAAAGTTAATCTGTAGCTACAATACTTACCCTAATGCGCTCTGGGAAGCGCCCTAACCTGATCCTCTTCTTGCCAGAACAGCATCGCTCTAACAGGAGACTTAGCGCAGGTCTTGGCAGCCGAGCACGCTAATCCTAGTGTTAGCATGACTAGATCTCTGGCAGGAAGACGATCAGGTTAACTCCCTCTCCAGAGAACGTTAAGGTAAGTATTAACCATTTAAAAACATTTTAAAGGAAACTAATAAGTACTGACAATTGTTTTTCATTTTCTATCAATTTTGCTGGTGCATTCATTCAGGTATTCGTTTTTATTTACAAATGTAAATCCTTACCCTAAGGTCTATACCTAGCACAAAATCTAACCTTAAATCCTGACACATAACTGTAACTCTCAACTCATTTATATTTAACCATAAACCTAACCTTAAATCCTGACACATAACTGTAACTCTCAACTCATTTATACCTAAACATAACCACATAACATACTAAACCCCTAATCCCTTATTTAATCCTATACCTAATACCGTACCTATACCCAACCCTATACCTAAACCTATGCCTAACCCCTAGCCTTGTATCTATATTGAACCCCTAACCATATACCTAACCTTATATCTAACCCCTAACCTTATACCTACCTTATATCTAACCCCTAACCATATACCTAACCTTATATCTAACCCCTAACCATATACCTAACCTTATATCTAACCCCTAACCATATACCTAACCTTATATCTAACCCCTAACCATATACCTAACCTTATATCTAACCCCTAACCATATACCTAACCATATACCTAACCTTATATCTAACCCCTAACCATATACCTAACCTTATATCTAACCCCTAACCATATACCTAACCTTATATCTAACCCCTAACCATATACCTAACCATATATCTAACCCCTAACCATATACTATTTACCTAACTCATAACCCTATATCTAACCTCTATATTTGTTCTATGGGGCCCATTTAACAAGCTCCGTAGGGAGCTTGTGACCCCGTGTTTCTGGTGAGTCTTCAGACTCGCCAGAAACAGCAGTTATGAAGCAGCGGTCTAAAGACCGATGCTCCATAACCCTGTCCGCCTGCTCTGAGCAGGCGGACAGGAATCGCCAGAAATCAACCCGAAGTTAGGATGATCTTCAGGGGGGTAGTGTTAGGTTTATTTAAGGGGGTGTGACAGACCCTTCTGTCAGTACTGAAAGAGTTAACTTTGTTCAGCTTTAAGAAGTTATTTTCTAAATACAAGGTTGCTGGCATCAGCTATTGTGTGTTGTAATTAAGTTTAAGTGATAAACATTCACATTGTTTAATCCCATCCAGAGAGCAGACGCCCAAGTGATAAGAAAAGCTCAAGTGTGTCTTGTGTTTAACTTGTTTATCTGCTTAAGTAATGTAATTCTATTGTGGCATGTCAAAGGGCATTTTCCCTCTATCTAATGTACAATATTCTTTCAACCCCCCATCTGGGGTCAGACCTGCATAAATACTGGGCATTTGGCCTTCAATAAATTGCATTCTGTTTTAACCTTCAATGTGGAGCCTGGTCTCATGTTTGAGGGGGGAATTAGCTGGGTTGTGAGTTGCTGATCTCACATTCAGGGCATCTGCCATCTGGTATTAACCCTTGGTATCCTGTTGGTACCATAACAGGGGGCTTTGGGTTAGAGTAGGGGTGTGTGGGTGGTGGGTTTTAATGTTGGGGGGGTTGTATTTTTCTTTTACAGGCAAAAGAGCTGAATACTTTGGGGCATGCCTTGCAAAAGGCCCTTTTAAGGGCTGGTAAGGTAATAGAGCTGTTAACTTTCGTAATTTAGAATAGAGTAGGGCATTTTTTTATTTTTGGGGGGCTTTGTCATTTTATTAGGGGGCTTAGATTAGGTGTAAGTAGCTTAAAATTGTTGTAATATTTTTTAAATGTTTGTAACTTTTTATTTTTTATTTTTTGTAACTTAGTTTTTTTTATTTTTTGTACTTTAGTTAGTTTATTTAATTGTATTTAATTGTAGTTATTTGTAGCTAATTTATTTAATTAATTTAATGATAGTGTAGTGTTAGGTTTAATTGTAACTTAGGTTAGCATTTATTTTACAGGTAATTTTGTATTTCTTTTAGCTAGGTAGTTATTAAATAGTTAATAACTATTTAATAACTATTCTAACTAGCTAAAATAAATAGAAAGTTACCTGTAAAATAAATATAAATCCTAAAATAGCTACAATGTAATTATTAATTATATTGTAGCTATATTAGGGTTTATTTTACAGGTAAGTATTTAGTTTTAAATAGGAATAATTTAGTTAAAGGGACACTGTACCCAAAAAATTTCTTTTGTGATTCAGATTGAGCATGACATTTTAAGCAACTTTCTAATTTACTCCTATTATCAAATGTTCTTCATTCTCTTGGTATCTTTATTTGAAATGCAAGAATGTAAGTTTAGATGCGGCCCATTTTTGGTGAACAACCTGGGTTGTCCTTGCTGATTGGTGGATAAATTCATCCACCAATAAAAAAGTGCTGTCCAGAGTACTGAAACCAAAAAAAAAGCTTAGATGCCTTCTTTTTCAAATAATGATAGCAAGAGAACGAAGAAAAATTGATAATAGGAGTAAATTAGAAAGTTGCTTAAAATTACATGCTCTTTCTGAATTACAAAAGAAAACATTTGGGTTCAGTGTCCCTTTAATGATAGTGTAGTGTTAGGTGTAATTGTAACTTAGGTTAGTTTTTATTTTACAGGTAAATTTCTCTTTATTTTAACTAGTTAGCTATTAAATAGTTAATAACTATTTAATAGCTATTGTACCTAGTTAAAATAAATTGAAATTTGCCTGTAAAATAAAAATAAATCCTAAGATAGCTACAATATAATTATTATTTATATTGTAGCTATATTAGGGTTTATTTTAAAGGTAAGTATTTCGTTTTAAATAGGATTAATTTAGTTAATGAGAGTTATAATATTTAGATGTATTTAATTAATATTTAAGTTAGGGGGTGTTAGGGTTAGACTTAGGTTTAGGGGTTAATAATTTTATTATAATGGCGGCGGTGTAGGGGGGGCAGGATAGGGGTTAATAAATTTATTATAGGTGGCGACGGTGTAGGGGGGGCAGGATAGGGGTTAATAAATTTATTATAGGTGGCGACAGTGTAGGGGGGGCAGATTAGGGGTTTATAAGTTTAATATAGGTGGCGGCGAGGTCCGGGAGCGGCGGTTTAGGGGTTAAACAATTTATTTAGGCGCAGCGGGGTCCAGGATCTGCAGGATAGGGGTTAATAAATTTATTATAGGTGGCGGCGGTATAGGGGGGGCAGGATAGGGGTTACTAGGTATAATGTAGGTGGCGGTGGGCTCTGGGAGTGGCGGTTTAGGGGTTAATACATTTATTATAGTTGTGGCGGGGTCTAGGAGCGGTGGTTTAGGGGTTAATAACTTTATTTAGTTGCGGGGGGCTCCGGGGGCGCCGGTATAGGGGGTAGAACAGTGTAGTTTAGTGTGGGTGCTTAGTGACAGCTTATCAATAAAGCTGGGAAAAAGCCGAAGAGCAGCGAGATCGGATGAGTGATAACTATCACAGTCTGCTGCTCATTGCCCCGTAATTGGTGCGCGGCTTTTTGACAGCTTTATTGATAACTTTGGCGAGCGTATTCAGGTCCGCGGCAGCGATGGTAGGCGAGCTTAGGCGGGCGTATTGGGGCCGGCGATGGCAGGTAAGTAGACACGTTGATAACTAGGCCCCAAAGGGTCAAATCGAGACACAGCAGTGAGATACTTTTCAGCAGCAATCGTTTCTATAAATTCTGCTAACAAAAAATCCCAAGCACATATCTAGAACGCCGAAGAAGACCACGGCCAGCCCCTGAGAAGCCTTTCATTCTACCCAAAATAACCATAACAAAACAGGCATGTGACTGTTTTACAAACATTTACATAAACCATTTGGTAAGTCTGTTTCCCAAGTGTTGTGATTGTAATTATTATTTTTCTGTGTAATTAGAGGTTCTCATTTGTGAGATAAGTACTGAGGCGCTTAACACAACTATCCATCCACGTCCATCCACTAAAGAAACGTCCATCCACTAAACAAATACGAGCACCAATGCTTAATGAATTTCCAACATGATCTCATTCTCACCCCTTGGTAATCTTAAGAGCGTCTATGAATGTAGCCCTTTGTCTCCCATAAACTATAAGCTGTTATATATTATCTACCACTTCTTTAGCTGAGCTGTGATTTGTAATACATCTTCTGTATCCATTGTCACTTCATAAATAATGATTACTAAACTTTAGTTTTGATCTCATATTTTGTTTCTAGGACTTCAAAATTGTACTTAAAGGATTACTTTCTGTTATAATTTTTAAGCTAAACAACTAACATATTAAAGTTAATAAACATTAATTAAAACCTACTGACCTATATTTTCTCCAAAACAAAGTTTCATAACGTTCTAAAAGTTCTTTTATTCGCCGATGATGTCACGTTATCCTGCCCACTATTTCCAGCACTGAGTGTTCAAAATACTTAAACCAATAACTTGGGCCTAGATTTAGAGTTGGGCGGTAGCCGTGAAAACCAGCGTTAGAGGCTCCTAACGCTGGTTTTAGGCTACCTCCGGTATTTGGAGTCATTAAAAAAAGGGTCTAACGCTCACTTTTCAGCCGCGACTTTTCCATACCGCAGATCCCCTTACGTAAATTGCGTATCCTATCTTTTCAATGGGATTTTTCTAACTCCGGTATTTAGAGTCGTGTCTGAAGTGAGCGTTAGACATCTAACGACAAAACTCCAGCCGCAGGAAAAAAGTCAGTAGTTAAGAGCTTTCTGGGCTAACGCCGGTTCATAAAGCTCTTAACTACTGTACTCTAAAGTACACTAACACCCATAAACTACCTATGTACCCCTAAACCGAGGTCCCCCCACATCGCCGCCACTCGATTACATTTTTTAACCCCTAATCTGCCGACCGCCACCTACGTTATACTTATGTACCCCTAATCTGCTGCCCCTAACACCGCTGACCCCTATATTATATTTAACCCCTAACCTGCCCCCCACAACGTCGCAGCCAGCTACCTACAATAATTAACCCCTAATCTGCCGACTGCAAAGCGCCGCCACCTACGTTATACTTATGTACCCCTACTCTGCTGCCCCTAACACCGCCGACCCCTATATTATATTTATTAACCCCTAATCTGCCCCCCTCAACGTTGCCTACACTTATTAACCCCTAATCTGCCGAGCGGACCGCACCGTTATTATTGTAAAGTTATTAACCCCTAATCCGCCTTACTAACCCTATAATAAATAGTATTAACCCCTAATCTGCCCTCCCTAACATCGCCGACACCTAACTTTAATTATTAACCCCTAATCTGCCGACTGGAGCTCACCGCTATTCTAATAAATGTATTAACCCCTAAAGCTAAGTCTAACCCTAACACTAACACCCCCCTAAGTTAAATATAATTTTAATCTAACGAAATTAATTAACTCTTATTAAATAAATTATTCCTATTTAAAGCTAAATACTTACCTGTAAAATAAATCCTAATATAGCTACAATATAAATTATAATTATATTATAGCTATTTTAGGATTAATATTTATTTTACAGGTAACTTTATATTTATTTTAACCAGGTACAATAGCTATTAAATAGTTAAGAACTATTTAATAGCTAAAATAGTTAAAATAATTACAAAATTACCTGTAAAATAAATCCTAACCTAAGTTACAATTAAACCTAACACTACACTATCAATAAATTAATTAAATAAAATACCTATAATTAACTACAATTAAACCTAACACTACACTATCAATAAATAAATTAAATACAATACCTACAAATAACTACAATGAAATAAACTATCTAAAGTACAAAAAATAAAAAATAACTAAGTTACAAAAAATAAAAAAATATTTACAAACATAAGAAAAATATTACAACAATTTTAAACTAATTACACCTACTCTAAGCCCCCTAATAAAATAACAAAGCCCCCCAAAATAAAAAAATGCCCTACCCTATTCTAAATTACTAAAGTTCAAAGCTCTTTTACCTTACCAGCCCTGAACAGGGCCCTTTGCGGGGCATGCCCCAAGAAGTTCAGCTCTTTTGCCTGTAAAAAAAAACATACAATACCCCCCCCCCAACATTACAACCCACCACCCACATACCCCTAATCTTACCCAAACCCCCCTTAAATAAACCTAACACTAAGCCCCTGAAGATCTTCCTACCTTATCTTCACCATACCAGGTTCACCGATCGATCCAGAAGAGCTCCTCCGATGTCCTGATCCAAGCCCAAGCGGGGGGCTGAAGAGGTCCATGATCCGGCTGAAGTCTTCATCCAAGCGGGGCAGAAGAGGTCTTCCATCCGATTGAAGTCTTCATCCAAGCGGGATCTTCTATAGTCATCCATCCGGAGCGGAGCGGCAGGATCCTGAAGACCTCCGACGCGGAACATCCATCCTGGCCGACGACTGAACGACGAATGACGGTTCCTTTAAATGACGTCATCCAAGATGGCGTCCCTCGAATTCCGATTGGCTGATAGGATTCTATAAGCCAATCGGAATTAAGGTAGGAATATTCTGATTGGCTGATGGAATCAGCCAATCAGAATCAAGTTCAATCCGATTGGCTGATTGTCGGCGATGTCAGGGAGGGCAGATTAGGGGTTAATACTATTTATTATAGGGTTAGTGAGGCGGATTAGGGGTTAATAACTTTATTATAGTAGCGCTCAGGTCCGGTTGGCAGATTAGGGGTTAATAAGTGTAGGCAGGTGGAGGCGACGTTGTGGGGGGCAGATTAGGGGTTAATAAATATAATATAGGGGTCGGCGGTGTTAGGGCAGCAGATTAGGGGTACATTGGGATAATGTAAGTAGCGGCGGTGTAGGGAGCAGCAGATTAGGGGTTAAAAATAATATGCAGGGGTCAGCGATAGCGGGGCGGCAGATTAGGGGTTAATAAGTGTAAGGTTAGGGGTGTTTAGACTCGGGGTACATGTTAGAGTGTTAGGTGCAGACGTAGGAAGTGTTTCCGCATAGCAAACAATGGGGCTGCGTTAGGAGCTGAACGCGGCTTTTTTGCAGGTGTTAGGTTTTTTTTCAGCTCAAACAGCACCATTGTTTCCTATGGGGGAATCGTGCACGAGCACGTTTTTGAGGCTGGCCGCGTCCGTAAGCAACTCTGGTATCGAGAGTTGAAGCTGCGTTAAATATGCTCTACGCTCCTTTTTTGGAGCCTAACGCAGCCTTTATGTGGACTCTCAATACCAGAGTTATTTTTATGGGGGTCTTTTTTTTATTTTATTAGGGGGCTTAGAGTAGGTGTAATTAGTTTAAAATTGTTGTCATTTTTTTCTAATGTTTGTAAATATTTTTTTATTTTTTGTAACTTAGTTCTTTTTTATTTTTTGTACTTTAGTTAGTTTATTTAATTGTATTTATTTGTAGGAATTGTATTTAATTTATTTATTGATAGTGTAGTGTTAGGTTTAATTGTAGATAATTGTAGGTATTTTATTTAATTTATGTATTGATAGTGTAGTGTTAGGTTTAATTGTAACTTAGGTTAGGATTTATTTTACAGGTAATTTTGTAATTATTTTAACTATTTTAGCTATTAAATAGTTCTTAACTATTTAATAGCTATTGTACCTGGTTAAAATAAATACAAAGGTATCTGTAAAATAAATATAAATCCTAAAATAGCTATAATATAATTATAATTTATATTGTAGCTATATTAGGGTTTATTTTACAGGTAAGTATTTAGCTTTAAATAGGAATAATTTATTTAATAAGAGTTAATTTATTTCGTTAGATTTAAATTATATTTAATTTAGGGGGGTGTTAGGGTTAGCTTTAGGGGTTAATAAATTTATTAGAGTAGCGGTGAGCTCCTGTCGGCAGATTAGGGGTTAATACTTGAAGTTAGGTATCGGCAATGTTAGGGAGGGCATATTAGGGGTTAATACTATTTAGTATAGGGTTATTGAGGCGGGAGTGAGGCGGATTAGGGGTTAATACATTTATTATAGTAGCGCTCAGGTCCGGTCGGTAGATTAGGGGTTAATAAGTGTAGTTAGGTGGAGGCGACGTTGGGGGCGGCATATTAGGGGTTAATAAATATAATATAGGGGTCGGCGATGTTAGGGCAGCAGATTAGGGGTACATAGGGATAATGTAGGTGGCGGGGGTGTACGGAGCGGCAGATTAGGGGTTAAAAATAATATGCAGGTGTCAGCAATAGCGGGGGCGGCAGATTAGGGGTTAATAAGTGTAATGCTAGGGGTGTTTAGACTCGGGGTACATGTTAGAGTGTTAGGTGCAGACGTAGGAAGTGTTTCCCCATAGCAAACAATGGGGCTGCGTTAGGAGCTGAACGTGGCTTTTTTGCAGGTGTTAGTTTTTTTTTCAGCTCAAACAGCCCCATTGTTTTCTATGGGGGAATCGTGCACAAGCCCGTTTTTGAAGCTGGCCGCGTCCGTAAGCACCGCTGGTATCGAGAGTTGAAGTTGCGTTAAATATGCTCTACGCTCCTTTTTTGGAGCCTAACGCAGCCATTCTGTGAACTCTCAACACCAGCGGTATTTAAAAGGTGCGGCCAGAAAAAAGCACGCGTAGCTAACGCACCCCTTTGGCCGCAGAACTCTAAATCTAGGCGATAGAAAATATTTACTTACAGTGGCCCTTTAATAGTCTGACAAACTTCTGGTAATGGTTGGGAATTTCTGAGAGTTTGGTGAAATGTTATAAATATTAACAGTTTATTTGCCCAGTGCCAAAAATTTTACTGCAATGCCAAACTCTAATACTTTCTCCCAAGGAAACAATAATTATTTATTTCATGTAATTGGCAAGAGTCCATGAGCTAGTGACGTATGAGATTAAAACTTTTGATTTGGGTTGTGGATTAATTTTTCAGCGGAATTGGTTGTTTTTATTTATTTTTTTAAATCATTTTTATTGGTTTTCCATATATAACAAGATTGAGGTTTTACAGATAGCTTGATCAATGGCGTATAAGTACAATTCAAAAAAATAAGCCTATACAGAGACAAAGGTTAACAGCGAGCCTACCAACTTTGCATCATTAAGGCTTTTACCTAAAGATTAGAATTCTACTTTAGTTCCATCTAGTCACGGCTCCAATAGTTTCAGAGTCTTAACTGTTGTGGAGGAGAGCTTCTAGGAGATGGTGGATGTGTCTGGGCTTGTGCTCTTCACATGGCTAGTATCGCAAAGCTATCATGAGGTCTCATAAAACCAAATTAACCAAATAAACCAGTGATAACAATTTAACATGAACTTAGGTAGTAAGAATAAAAGACTAATAATTAATCCAGTATACTCTTGGAATCGTTGGATCGGTGTGGCCTAGCGATAAGATAAAAAAAACAGCTAGTGTCAGGATGGGTTCAATTGGTGTTGGGTGTAGTGCCCTTTAGGATACCATGTGTGTTTTGTTGGCCTGAATGTTGCAACTATTGTAGTTACTCTGATGCGACTCCCCCTTCCCTTAAACGTTTAATAAATCCGAGTCTATGGTTTGTATTAACAGTTCCCAATAAAATTTTATATCTAAAAACATATTTAATTGTCCTCTCCTATAATAACCATACTGTTCTAGTGGTAGAGTGTCTTCTATTTTTGTTTTCCAGTGTTGGATAGATGGGATTTGTGTCGACTTCCAATTTAATGCTATTAGCGCCTTGGCACTATTTAGGCACATTCTTATTAAGTTTTGACGTATTTTACATCTGCAATTCGATGGAAGATTCATAAGGGCTACCATTGGTGTTAGTTTGAGTTCAGTGCCCCCTAATGTTTGTAGGGCCGTTCTATTGATTTCCAGAAGGGAGTGAGTTTGGGGCAATGCCACCATATGTGTGCCATGGTACCTGCTTCACCACAGCCTCTCCAGCATAGTGCCGAAGAGGCCGGGTATATTCTATAAAGTCTGTGTGGGATCATGTACCATCTCATCAGGATTTTGAAATTCATCTCTATTATTCTAGTGAACGTTGAAGATTTGTAAGTGTTAACAAAAATGACCTTCCATGTTTCTTCGTCTATTTGAGTATTTAGGTCTTGCTGCCAGTGTGTGGTGAAAGCTGGGAGTGTAGTTTGAGTAGCGTGTTCCAATACTTTTTTCGTAAGAGACAGAGTGCCTCTAGCCGGAGTGGTCATTGTGCATAGGTTTTCAAAAGGAGTAAGGGGTCTCGTTAGGTCTTTGTGATAATGGCTATTGCGTAGGAAATGAGAAAGCTGGGAGTATTTTAGCCACGAGGCAAATGCACCATTCAATATATGCGACATTTCCTGTCTTGGCTTGAGTCTACTCTTATCTAATAGTGTCATAAAGGGTATTGACTCTGATAGTTCCCAGGTGACTTTAGCATTCTGTAAAGGTTCATAGCCCCCAGTGAGTTCCACATTAGGTGAGATAGGGGTAAGTGGGGATTGTGGCGAGGAGATTTTAGGGTACTTCTGAATTAAATTGTCCCATGTCTCAAATATATGTTTATAAAGTGAATATGTATGGCATGTTGTGGGTCTAAGACTTCTATCCATCCAGCATATGGAGCCGGGTTTCGGGGCCCTGAGTATCTGCGAATCCAAGGATATCCAGGCCTTGGATTCTGCTTTCTGGTGCCAATCAAGTATTTGTTGCAGAGTAGTTGCTTGGTAGTAAGACTCCACTTTCGGGACCCCTCCCGAAGTGGTCTATATAAAGTAGATGCATTTATACATGGTTTTATCCTACCCCAGATGAATGAATTAATGCTACTCTGGAGCTGAGTTAAATATAGTTTGGATAATGAGATGGGTACTGTTTGAATGATGTATAGTATTTTTGGGAGGATAGACATTTTTATTGCCTCGATTCTACCCCACCACGATAGTGGTTTATCCCTCGAGTTTTGGAGTGTGTGTGTTATTGCGGTTTGCAATGGTTTATAGTTTGATTCAAATAACTGTGACACCCTAGGTGGTAAATTTATTCCTAGGTATTTCAGTTTTGAGTGTTGTGTTTTATATGGGCATAGGGTATTGAGACATTGGCTTTCCGTCCAGGTCATGGACACACACATTATCTCTGACTTTTGTTGGTTGATTAAAAAATTAGATAGGATACTAAATTGTTCAAATTCCATCATAAGTTCTGGGAGGGAGCGTTTGGGAGAGGTTAGGGTTAATAGGACATCGTCCACAAACATCGACATTTTATACTGGTTTGGACCAACCTGTACACCTATTATATTAGGGTTAGCGCGAATCTGAGATGCTAGGACTTCCATAACTAATACAAATAAAATTGGCGAAAGCGGGCACCCTTGCCTAGTACCATTGTTGATCTGGAACCCTTGAGAAAGGACTCCATTAACTTTGACTTTAGCTGAAGGTGACCGATAGAGGTGGAATATTCTATTTAGCATAATGGTGCCAAATCCAAATCCCTGTAGCGTGCTTCTAAGGAACGGCCATGCCACCCTGTCGAACGCTTTTTCCGCATCAGTGGAGACCAGGGCCATCGGGACTTTATGAGTTGTTACGTAGTCAATCAAACGTATTGTTCTGATTATGTTGTCCCTGGCCTCCCTGTGCGGAACAAAGCCTGCCTGATCTAGGTGTATTATTGATGGCAGCACTGAATTTATTCTTTTTGCTAGAATCTTAGCATAGATCTTAATATCACTATTAAGTAAAGAGATGGGCCTGTAGCTACTGGGATTCGTCACGGGTTTGCCCTCCTTATGCAGGACAGTTATATGAGCCTCTAAGAGTAAAGGCGATAAGTGGTTCTCCTCATCGAGATAGTTAAATACCTTCGTCAAGTGTGGGATTTGAATTTGTTGAAAATTTTTATAATACATATTTGTTAGCCCATCATGGCCTGGGCTCTTCCTAGCAGGGAGGCTTTTTATTGCCGCCACTACTTCCTGCTCTAGGATAGGTCCCTCCATATGTTTAGACAATGTTTCTGTGATAGTGGGCAATTCTGCTTTACTAATATATTCTTCTATCAGAGCCTGTGGACGCAGGCCTTCGTTTGGCGAGAGGTTATATAGTGTTTAGTAGTAGCTATCAAAAACTTTCGCTATCTTCCTGCTATCATACACTTCACTGCCTGTTTCATCTATCATTTTGGGGATATAGTTCTCTAGTGTTCTTTTCTTAAGTGTTCTAGCTAATAAGGGCCCCGGTCTATTTCCTTCAGTAAAGTAAAGCTTTTTTAAATAGAACGCCTGTTTATGGGTTTCTCTGGTTAGTAGATTATTCAACTGCTGTCTTGCTATTTTGAGCCTGCCCAAACTCCCAGTAGAGTCAGGGTAAGCCATGTGTAATTTTTCCGCTTCATTGAGTTGCTGGGTTAACTACATGTATTCCCGGTTATATGATTTAGTGAGGATGGCTTTCTGTTTAATGAACTCCCCCCTTATGACTGCTTTGTGTGCCTCCCATACTACACTGGGGTTAGATTGAGGAGTGTGATTGTGCCTGAAGTATTCAGTTAGAGTTTGTGATATCTTATTAGAGATGTGTGTTTGTAGCAAGAGTGTGTCGTCAAGCCTCCAACTAAAGTCTTTAATTGGTCTATTCGGCCATTCTAATTTTAATGTAACCGCTGAATGGTCCGACCAGGGTGTTGGTACTATATCGGAATCTTTTGCAAGTGTAAGACCTAATTGGTCTACACAGATGTAGTCTAATCTAGAGTGTGAGTTATTCGGCCTCGAAAAGAACGAGTACGTTTTTTGGCCTGGGTGTTGGACTCTCCAGACATCTATAAGTGATGAGGATCGCAGACAATGTGTTAGTGTTCTAATGGTGTGGTCAGACAGATAACTCTTTGCTTGGGAACTGTCTAGTTTGGGATTTAATGCCGCATTAAAGTCACCCGCTAGAATTGTGGTGCCCTTCGACACCTCTAGTAGCTTCCCTATGAGTTTTTTGAAGAATTTGGCTTGACCTCTATTGGGGGCATATGCATTTGCTATCGTGAATGGTCTATTATACATATCACCTACCAATATTATATATCTCCCCTCCGTGTCGGTATGTGTGGTGATGTTTTGCATATGAATGGATTTGTGGAGGAGGAGACCCACTCCGTTCTTTTTCTGATCTGGATGCGAGCTGAAATATCCTACAGGGTAGTGTTTCGATGAGAATTTAAGTTCTGATACCCGCTTGAAGTGTGTTTCCTGTATAAGCACTATTTCCACCTTCTGTTTAGTAAACCAGTTAAGAGCTACTGACCTCTTAGCTGGAGAGTTCAGACCTTTGGCATTCTGTGTTATAATATTTATATATCTAGTGTCTAACATTGAGTTTGTGTGTAGCAGTGTGTTCGTCTGTGTGGATCATTAGTATGGATTACAGTGTGTGAGAACCCATCCTGAGTCTCCTGCGTATTGCTGGGTATACTTTGACTTAGTCTGGTGTACCTGGTAAAATTATAAACTACCAATTCTAACATTACAATTAATACAACAAAATAAAATTGAACATATAACATAAACTTAACGATTGCATATAAACATATACAATATGGGTGACCATAGGGGATACTATCCCATCCACTCAAAACGGTGGGCATGATAGTATCAGCAACTTTCAATAACAGTGCATTCCTAGGGCAGAATTAGTTTTCCATTGTGGCAGTCTATAACAACTGTAAACCATATTAATGTGCAATATTAATAAACAACATGGGGGCAAACATATATGGAACATTGCAAGGGTGCAAACTTGTGCATAGTCTAATGGTTGGCAGCGGGATAATAGTTCCAGAGTCCAGTGTGTTAAGTCTGACACAACCATAACAAGATAATAGGACTTATATTCATAGGTATAGTTACCATCCTGCAGAGTTCTCTGGGTAAGAAGCCACCATTCCAGCAGGCTTTCGGATTTGCATGTCCTTTTCCGGATTCATGTTTGCCGCGAGTCCATCTCCACGGTGTGGGGATTTGGCTGGGGTCTTTTCCTGTTGTTTCTAATCCAGGGGGGTCTTTGGGATTTTGGTTCAGCCGTATTTATAGGTGTTTTCTGCGATGTGGCATTCTCCAATCTGGGAAGAGATGGTTCTGGAATGTTTAGTTGGCTACAGAATTCTTTCAAATCTTCCGGGGATCTGTATATTGCTATCTAACTTTTATGCAGAATGGGAAGCCCCACCTGTATCATATTTTCAGATCTTGTAGATGTCAGGTATCTGGCTTCTCTTCTTCTGTTCAGGGTAATGGAGCTTAAATCAGCATATATTTGCAAATTGTCACCTTCGTAAGTGATTTGTCTGAGCTTCCTGGAGGCTTCCATGATTTTTTCTTTATCAAGGAAAGATTGAAATTTTAATATAATGTCTGGGCGGTTTATTTTCAGGAGGTTTCGGCCTGAGGGCTCTGTGAGCTCTTTCAATAAGCATATTAGGGGGTTCTGATGTTTGTAGAAGGAATTGAAATAATCCCTGCAGGAATTGTGGTATTTGTTGAGGTGTGGTGCTCTCTGGTACTCCGCGGATTCTGACGTTATTTCATCTTCCTCGGTTGTCTAGATCCTCCAAGTGCAGCTGCATTTGCTGTATGACTGAATCTTGTGCCTCCAGGGTTCTATTATGTAAGTCTGCATCTTGTTGGAGTTGTTCAAGGTCTTCTTCCACATGTACTACTCTCTCCCCCAGCTCATTAACATCCTTCCTAACCTCCTTAAGGCCGTCTTTAATCATTTTTCCCACCTGTGTGATGAGGGAGGCGAAGTCTGCCTTCGTAGTGAGATTATCTATGTCTGCTCTCGTGAGTGGCTCCCTTATTGATAGACCTGTATCTGAGGATTCTGCGTCAAAATGTGTAGTTTCTTGTGCATGGGTAGTAAATATAGGGGCTTCTGGGGTTTCAAGCACCTTAAAGAAGTTATTCATTTTAGATGCTGGTGTAGCCGGTTTTTTGTTAGGTTTATCAAGCTTACGGCTAGATTTAGAGTTTTGTCGGTAACGACCCGAAAAGCTAACGCCGGCTTTTTTCTGGCCGCACCATAAAAATAACTCTGGTATTGAGAGTCCACATAAAGGCTGCGTTAGGCTCCAAAAAAGGAGCGTAGAGCATATTTAACGCAGCTTCAACTCTCGATACCAGAGTTGCTTACGCAAGCGGCCAGCCTCAAAAACGTGCTCGTGCACGATTCCCCCATAGGAAACAATGGGGCTGTTTGAGCTGAAAAAAAACCTAACACCTGCAAAAAAGCCGCGTTCAGCTCCTAACGCAGCCCCATTGTTTGCTATGCGGAAACACTTCCTACGTCTGCACCTAACACTCTAACATGTACCCCGAGTCTAAACACCCCTAACCTTACACTTATTAACCCCTATTCTGCTGCCCCCGCTATTGCTGACCCCTGCATATTATTATTAACCCCTAATCTGCCGCTCCGTAAACCGCCGCTACTTACATTATCCCTATGTACCCCTAATCTGCTGCCCCTAACACCGCTGACCCCTATATTATATTTATTAACCCCTAATCTGCCCCCACAACGTTGCCTCCACCTGCCTACACTTATTAACCCCTAATCTGCCGAGCGGACCTGAGCGCTACTATAATAAAGTTATTAACCCCTAATCCGCCTCACTAACCCTATAATAAATAGTATTAACCCCTAATCTGCCCTCCCAAACATCGCCGACACCTAACTTCAATTATTAACCCCTAATCTGCCGACTGGAGCTCACCGCTATTCTAATAAATGTATTAACCCCTAAAGCTAAGTCTAACCCTAACACTAACACCCCCCTAAGTTAAATATAATTTACATCTAACGAAATTAATTAACTCTTATTAAATAAATTATTCCTATTTAAAGCTAAATACTTACCTGTAAAATAAACCCTAATATAGCTACAATATAAATTATAATTATATTATAGCTATTTTAGGATTAATATTTATTTTACAGGCAACTTTGTATTTATTTTAACCAGGTACAATAGCTATTAAATAGTTAAGAACTATTTAATAGCTAAAATAGTTAAAATAATTACAAATTTACCTGTAAAATAAATCCTAACCTAAGTTACAATTAAACCTAACACTACACTATCAATAAATTAATTAAATAAAATACCTACAATTAAACCTAACACTACACTATCAATAAATAAATTAAATACAATACCTACAAATAACTACAATGAAATAAACTAACTAAAGTACAAAAAATAAAAAAGAACTAAGTTACAAAAAATAAAAAAATATTTACAAACATAAGAAAAATATTACAACAATTTTAAACTAATTACACCTACTCTAAGCCCCCTAATAAAATAACAAAGCCCTCCAAAATAAAAAAATGCCCTACCCTATTCTAGATTACTAAAGTTCAAAGCTCTTTTACCTTACCAGCCCTGAACAGGGCCCTTTGCAGGGCATGCCCCAAGAAGTTCAGCTCTTTTGCCTGTAAAAAAAAAAATACAATACCCCCCCCAACATTACAACCCACCACCCACATACCCCCTAATCTAACCCAAACCCCCCTTAAATAAACCTAACACTAAGCCCCTGAAGATCTCCCTACCTTGTCTTCACCTCACCGGGTTCAGCGATCGGTCCAGAAGAGGGTCCGAAGTCTTGATCCAAGCGGAGCAAGAAGAGGTCCTCCATCCAATTGAAGTCTTCATCCAAGCGGGATCTTCTATAGTCATCCATCCGGAGCGGAGCGGCAGGATCCTGAAGACCTCCGACGCGGAACATCCATCCTGGCCGATTGGCTGATCCGATTGGATCAGCCAATCGGATTGAACTTGATTCTGATTGGCTGATTCCATCAGCCAATCAGAATATTCCTACCTTAATTCCGATTGGCTGATAGAATCCTATCAGCCAATCGGAATTCGAGGGACGCCATCTTGGATGACGTCATTTAAAGGAACCGTCATTCGTCGTTCAGTCGTCGGCCAGGATGGATGTTCCGCGTCGGAGGTCTTCAGGATCCTGCCGCTCCGCTCCGGATGGATGACTATAGAAGATCCCGCTTGGATGAAGACTTCAATCGGATGGAAGACCTCTTCTGCTCCGCTTGGATGAAGACTTCTACCGGATGGAGGACCTCTTCTTGCTCCGCTTGGATCAAGACTTCGGACCCTCTTCTGGACCGATCGCTGAACCCGGTGAGGTGAAGACAAGGTAGGGAGATCTTCAGGGGCTTAGTGTTAGGTTTATTTAAGGGGGGTTTGGGTTAGATTAGGGGTATGTGGGTGGTGGGTTGTAATGTTGGGGGGGGGGGTATTGTATGTTTTTTTTTACAGGCAAAAGAGCTGAACTTCTTGGGGCATGCCCCGCAAAGGGCCCTGTTCAGGGCTGGTAAGGTAAAAGAGCTTTGAACTTTAGTAATCTAGAATAGGGTAGGGCATTTTTTTATTTTGGGGGGCTTTGTTATTTTATTAGGGGGCTTAGAGTAGGTGTAATTAGTTTAAAATTGTTGTAATATTTTTCTTATGTTTGTAAATATTTTTTTATTTTTTGTAACTTAGTTCTTTTTTATTTTTTGTACTTTAGTTAGTTTATTTCATTGTAGTTATTTGTAGGTATTGTATTTAATTAATTTATTGATAGTGTAGTGTTAGGTTTAATTGTAGGTAATTGTAGGTATTTTATTTAATTAATTTATTGATAGTGTAGTGTTAGGTTTAATTGTAACTTAGGTTAGGATTTATTTTACAGGTAAATTTGTAATTATTTTAACTATTTTAGCTATTAAATAGTTCTTAACTATTTAATAGCTATTGTACCTGGTTAAAATAAATACAAAGTTACCTGTAAAATAAATATTAATCCTAAAATAGCTATAATATAATTATAATTTATATTGTAGCTATATTAGGATTTATTTTACAGGTAAGTATTTAGCTTTAAATAGGAATAATTTATTTAATAAGAGTTAATTAATTTCATTAGATTAAAATTATATTTAATTTAGGGGGGGTGTTAGTGTTAGGGTTAGACTTAGCTTTAGGGGTTAATACATTTATTAGAATAGCGGTGAGCTCCAGTCGGCAGATTAGGGGTTAATAATTGAAGTTAGTTGTCGGCTATGTTAGGGAGGGCAGATTAGGGGTTAATACTATTTATTATAGGGTTAGTGAGGCGAATTAGGGGTTAATAACTTTATAATAATAGCGGTGCGGTCCGCTCGGCAGATTAGGGGTTAATAAGTGTAGGCAGGTGGAGGCGACATTGAGGGGGGCAGATTAGGGGTTAATAAATATAATATAGGGGTCGGCGGTGTTAGGGGCAGCACATTAGGGGTACATAGCTATAATGTAGGTGGCGGCGCTTTGCGGTCGGCAGATTAGGGGTTAATTATTGTAGGTAGCTGGCTGCGACGTTGTGTGGGGCAGGTTAGGGGTTAATAAATATAATATAGGGGTTGGCGGTGTTAGGGGCAGCAGATTAGGGGTACATAAGTATAACGTAGGTGGCGGTCGGCAGATTAGGGGTTAAAAAAATTAAATCGAGTTGCGGCGATGTGGGGGGACCTCGGTTTAGGGGTACATAGGTAGTTTATGGGTGTTAGTGTACTTTAGAGTACAGTAGTTAAGAGCTTTATGAACCGCCGTTAGCCCAGAAAGCTATTAACTACTGACTTTTTTCTGTGGCTGGAGTTTTGTCGTTAGATTTCTAACGCTCACTTCAGACACGACTCTAAATACCGGAGTTAGAAAAATCCCATTGAAAAGATAGGATATGCAATTTACGTAAGGGGATCTGCGGTATGGAAAAGTCGCGGCTGAAAAGTGAGCATTAGACCCTTTTTTGAGTGACTCCAAATACCGGAGGTAGCCTAAAACCAGCGTTAGGAGCCTCTAACGCTGGTTTTCACGGCTACCGCCCAACTCTAAATCTAGCCGTTAGGTAGCCGTTTAGAAGCCATTTTGCTGTGTTTTGGTGTCGCAGCTGTAACTAGTGGTAAATGCTTTCCAAGAGGCAGCGTCACAGCAGTGCCTTTAGTATTGTATATAAACCCTCTATAATCTGCCTTAGGGCAATATTGCTTATTTATCAGTCCCCTTTATACAGTGATTGCAGTAGTGCACTTAAGTTTTAATAGTGTCTCACCGTGTGTGCCCCTTAAGTTATGCCAGGCTCCCTGATGTTCACTTTGATAGATCCATTATGGTATATGAGCCTCCGGATTATTTAAATATTTATATTTGCCTTCAGCCTATGGTTATTTACCTGGATGCAGGGGCGTTGAGGTTACCCGTCGTCTCATTTACACTGACATCCCCTCCTCTATGTCTCGCCGCCATGCGGCTTGCAGTGCATAGAAGGCCACACGCTAATCGCCTCTTCGTTACCTCTGGTCGTGGACACCAGCTCTCAAGTGCTGTAGGTGAGACGAGCGGGGCCGGTAAGGGTTAAGGGAGAAAGATGGTCAGCTGTTACTTTTACTTGCCGCTGGGTTCTGTCAGGAATACATCAGTTCTCTGCGCCATTATGATCGCCTCCCTTTCTGTAACTCAGCTTTGCTCACTGATAGAGAGACCGGAGTTAGGTTTGCGTATTCGCTGGGTCATGGGAATTTCATTACTGCCACAGTTGCTTTAATAGCACTAGATATAAGCTTTAGCCATGCTTTGAGAGTGCTTGCAGTTACGGAGCTTCAGCATTTTGCAACCATGCTGAACGATGGCTGGCTCCGCCCCCAGCTGTTTTTATTTATATCCCTCCCTCTCTAGTGACTCTTGCGTGGAGTTCCACATCTTGGGTATTTGCTATCCCATACATCATTAGCTCATGGACTCTTGACAATTACATGAAAGAAAACATAATTTATGTAAAAACTTACCTGATAAATTCATTTCTTTCATATTGGCAAGAGTCCATGAGACCCACCCTTTTTATGGTGGTTATGATTTTTTTGTATAAAGCACAATTATTCCAATTCCTTGTTGATGCTTTCTCTTCTTTCTTATCACCCCACTTCTTGGCTATTCATTAAACTGAATTGTGGGTGTGGTGGGGGTGTATTTTTAGGCATTTTGAGGTTTGGGAAACTTTGCCCCTCCTGGTAGGATTGTATATCCCATACGTCACTAGCTCATGGACTCTTGCCAATATGAAATAAATGAATTTATCAGATAAATTCTTACATAAATTATGTTTTCTAAGAACATATTCTTATATGGACTAATGTTTATATTTTCCTGGGACAGTCCTGTGTACCCGGTCCTTTTGTATAATTATCCCATTTTGTAATCTGCAATGAGGTGAGCTGTTGGCAGGGATGTCTTTATCTCTGCATCTTTGTTGGTCCAATATATATTTGACACCACTGATAGTAGGGATGATATATACAAATGATCACTCCACAGCCACATTGGAGGGTGCTATATAGAAATAGAATGTTCTGTAATAAAATACAAAACCAATTCGGTCATAAATAGATAATGTCCAGGTGGGGTTCTAGCTGCTCTCTGTGTAATGATCACGAAGATAAAAGTGGTTTCTGGAGAAGGAAAGACAAACTGAGGCGCATCCTAGTGCACTATCATCAGGATGAATATATACAAAGCAGGAAAAAAGCCACTCATTTGGTGTAAAGCACAAGATTGTGCTCACATAACAGGCTGAGACTTCTGAGTCACTCGGCTGACTTCACTATTGACAACTGCGGCAGGTTCTGTCAAGACTCCACACCAGACAACTCAAGTCCCTCAGTTCTCTCACGAGCGTCTCTCTATGCCAAGATCCTCCGTACGCTAGATAAGTGCTGAGAGGAGACGAGGTTGATGCAATAGTGGTGCCTTGGGGCTTATGTGCGAGTAGGTAAATCCGGGTAACAACAGAGCGGTTAGTCATAAAAAAATGTATTATTAAAACCAGCAACGCGTTTCTCTGTGATCAATGCTGTTTCATCAGGCTATTTATATTTGGTATCTGTGTATCTCCTGCAGTTACAGATTAGATTGAATAATACAGTATTTAATTTGTGTGCACTGTGTGCAATTTACACAGGGTGTTTTGGTGAGGAGCATTTTGCAATGTCAACAGCCAGTTCCACAAATTCACACAGCGCCGTGTTACTGTCTTGTGCTCAGTGTGACATTCACCTAATGAAGAAACCAGTTGTGAAATAGAGAAGTGAATGAATAGATTTGTGTATCTGCATTATTTGTTTGTGGAAGTAATTATAGTAATGATGATGCTGCATTGTTATATGGGGACTATTACTTTCCAAACAAAAACAGGGACATTTAGCCTACGAGTAGAATAACTATATATATTTATATATTTCTTTGTATGTTACATGTATAATTACCTGTTATAGATCTCACTGCGTGTTATAGATCTCACTGTGTGTTATAGATCTCACTGCATGTTATAGATCTCACTGCGTGTTATAGATTTTATTGTATGTTATAGATCTCACTGCGTGTTATATATTTTATTGTATGTTATAGATCTCACTGCATGTTATAGATTTTATTGTATGTTATAGATTTCACTGCATGTTATATATTTTATTGTATGTTATAGATTTTATTGTATGTTATAGATCTCACTGCGTGTTATATATTTTATTGTATGTTATAGATCTCACTGCGTGTTATATATTTTATTGTATGTTATAGATCTCACTGCGTGTTATAGATTTTATTGTATGTTATAGATCTCACTGCGTGTTATAGATTTTATTGTATGTTATAGATCTCACTGCGTGTTATATATTTTATTGTATGTTATAGATCTCACTGCATGTTATAGATCTCACTGCGTGTTATATATTTTATTGTATGTTATAGATCTCACTGCATGTTATATATTTTATTTTATGTTATAGATCTCACTGCGTGTTATAGATTTTATTGTATGTTATAGATCTCACTGCATGTTATTATAGATCTCACTGCGTGTTATATATTTTATTGTATGTTATAGATCTCACTGCGTGTTATAGATTTTATTGTATGTTATAGATCTCACTGTGTGTTATAGATTTTATTGTATGTTATAGATCTCACTGCGTGTTATAGATTTTATTGTATGTTATAGATCTCACTGCGTGTTATATATTTTATTGTATGTTATAGATCTCACTGCATGTTATAGATTTTATTGTATGTTATAGATCTCACAGCATGTTAAAGATTTTATTGTATGTTATAGATCTCACTGCATGTTATAGATTTTATTGTATGTTATAGATCTCACTGCGTGTTATAGATTTTATTGTATGTTATAGATCTCACTGCATGTTATAGATCTCACTGTATGTTATAGATTTTATTGTATGTTATAGATCTCACTGCATGTTATAGATCTCACTGCATGTTATAGATTTTATTGTATGTTATAGATCTCACTGCATGTTATAGATTTTAATGTATGTTATAGATTTTATTGTATGTTATAGATCTCACTGCATGTTATATATTTTATTGTATGTTATAGATCTCACTGCATGTTATAGATTTTATTGTATGTTATAGATCTCACTGCATGTTATAGATCTCACTGCATGTTATAGATTTTATTGTATGTTATAGATCTCACTGCATGTTATAGATTTTATTGTGTTATAGATCTCACTGCATGTTATAGATCTCACTGCGTGTTATAGATTTTATTGTATGTTATAGATCTCACTGCGTGTTATAGATTTTATTGTATGTTATAGATCTCACTGCGTGTTATATATTTTATTGTATGTTATAGATCTCACTGCATGTTATAGATTTTATTGTATGTTATAGATTTCACTGCATGTTATATATTTTATTGTATGTTATAGATTTTATTGTATGTTATAGATCTCACTGCGTGTTATATATTTTATTGTATGTTATAGATCTCACTGCGTGTTATATATTTTATTGTATGTTATAGATCTCACTGCGTGTTATAGATTTTATTGTATGTTATAGATCTCACTGCGTGTTATAGATTTTATTGTATGTTATAGATCTCACTGCATGTTATAGATCTCACTGCGTGTTATAGATCTCACTGAGTGTTATAGATCTCAATGCATGTTATAGATCTCACTGTGTGTTATAGATTTTATTGTATGTTATAGATCTCACTGCATGTTATAGATTTTAATGTATGTTATAGATTTTATTGTATGTTATAGATCTCACTGCATGTTATATATTTTATTGTATGTTATAGATCTCACTGCATGTTATAGATTTTATTGTATGTTATAGATCTCACTGCATGTTATAGATCTCACTGCGTGTTATAGATTTTATTGTATATTATAGATCTCACTGCATGTTATAGATTTTATTGTATGTTATAGATCTCACTGCATGTTATAGATCTCACTGCGTGTTATAGATTTTATTGTATGTTATAGATCTCACTGCGTGTTATAGATTTTATTGTATGTTATAGATCTCACTGCGTGTTATATATTTTATTGTATGTTATAGATCTCACTGCATGTTATAGATTTTATTGTATGTTATAGATTTCACTGCGTGTTATATATTTTATTGTATGTTATAGATCTCACTGCATGTTATAGATTTTATTGTATGTTATAGATCTCACTGCGTGTTATATATTTTATTGTATGTTATAGATCTCACTGCGTGTTATATATTTTATTGTATGTTATAGATCTCATTGCGTGTTATAGATTTTATTGTATGTTATAGATCTCACTGCGTGTTATAGATTTTATTGTATGTTATAGATCTCACTGCATGTTATAGATCTCACTGCGTGTTATAGATGTCACTGTGTGTTATAGATTTTATTGTTTGTTATAGATCTCACTGTGTGTTATAGATTTTATTGTATGTTATAGATCTCACTGCATGTAATAGATCTCAATGTGTGTTATAGATTTTATTGTATGTTATAGATCTCACTGCATGTTATAGATCTCACTGCGTGCTATAGATCTCACTGCATGTTATAGATCTCACTGCATGTTATATATTTTATTGTATGTTATAGATATCACTGCGTGTTATCGATTTTATTGTATGTTATAGATCTCACTGCGTGTTATATATTTTATTGTATGTTATAGATCTCACTGCATGTTATAGATTTCATTATTTGTTATAGATCTCACTGCATGTTATAGATTGTATTGCATGTTATAGATCTCACTGCATGTTATAGATTGTATTGCATGTTATAGATCTCACTGCATGTTATAGATTGTATTGCATGTTATAGATCTCACTGCATGTTATAGATTTTATTGCGTGTTATAGATCTCACTGCGTGTTATAGATTTTATTGTATGTTATAGATCTCACTGCATGTTATAGATTTTATTGCGTGTTATAGATCTCACTGTGTGTTATAGATCTCAGTGTGTGTTATAGATCTCACTGCATGTTATAGATTTTATTGTGTTATAGATCTCACTGCATGTTATAGATCTCACTGCATGTTATAGATTTTATTGTATGTTATAGATCTCATTGCATGTTATAGATCTCACTGCATGTTATAGATTTTATTGTATGTTATAGATCTCACTGCATGTTATAGATCTCACTGCATGTTATAGATTTTATTGTATGTTATAGATCTCAGTGCGTGTTATAGATTTTATTGTATGTTATAGATCTCATTGCATGTTATAGATCTCACTGCATGTTATAGATTTTATTGTGTTATAGATCTCACTGCATGTTATAGATCTCACTGCATGTTATAGATTTTATTGTATGTTATAGATCTCACTGCATGTTATAGATTTTATTGTATGTTATAGATCTCACTGCGTGTTATAGCTCTCACTGCGTGTTATAGATTTTATTGTATGTTATAGATCTCACTGCATGTTATAGATTTTATTGTATGTTATAGCTCTCACTGCGTGTTATAGATTTTATTGTATGTTATAGATCTCACTGCATGTTATAGATTGTATTGTATGTTATAGATCTCACTGCGTGTTATAGATTTTATTGTATGTTATAGATCTCACTGCATGTTATAGATTTTATTATATGTTATAGATCTCACTGTGTGTTATAGATTTTATTGTATGTTATAGATCTCACTGCATGTTATATATTTTATTGTATGTTATAGATTTTATTGTAAATTTATTAACCCTTTAAACCTAAGTCCAACCCTAACCAAGACCCCCTAACTTAAATATAATTTAAATAAATCTAAATAAAATTACTATAATTAACTAAATTATTCCTATTTAAAACTAAATACTTACCTATAAAATAAACCCTAATTTAGCTACAATAAAACTAATAGTTACATTGTACCTAGCTTAGGGTTTATTTTTATTTTACAGTTTGTATTTATTTTAACTAGGTAGAATAGTTATTAACTATTTAATAACCACCTAGCTAAAATAAATACAAATTGACCTGTAAAATAAAACCTAACCTATGTTACTATGACACCTAACACTACACTAGAATTAAATCAATTCCCTACATTAAATACCATTAAATAAATTAAATTAAATTAGCTAAATCACAAAAAAACAAACACTAAATTACACAAAATAAAAAACAAATTAAAAGATATTTAAACTAATTACACCTAATCTAATAGCCTTATCAAAATACCCCCCCCCCCAAATAAAAAAAAACCCTAGCCTAAACTAAACTATCAATAGCCCTTAAAATGGCCTTTTGCGGGGCATTGCCCCAAAGAAATCAGCTCTTTTGCCTGTAAAAAAAAAATACAAACAACCCCCCCCAACAGTAAAACCCACCACCCACACAACCAACCCCCCAAATAAAAGCCTAAATAAAAAAAACTAAGCTCCCCATGGCCCTGAAAAGGGCATTTGGATGGGCATTGCCCTTAAAAGGGCATTTAGCTCTATTGCTGCCCAAAGCCCTAACCTAAAAATAAAACCCACCCATTACACCCTTAAAAAATCCTAACACTAACACCCGAAGATTCACTTACCGGGAGAAGTCTTCATCCAAGCAGCAAGATGTCCTCAACAAAGCCAGCAGAAGTGGTCCTCCATATGGGCAGAAGTGGTCCTCCAGACGGCAGAAGTGGTCCTCCAGATGGGCAGAAGTCTTCATCCAGACAGCATCTTCTATCTTCATCCATCCGGCGTGGAGCGGGTCCATCTTCAAGACATCCGGCGCGGAGCATCCTCTTCTTCCGACGGACTAACGATGAATGAAGGTACCTTTAAATGACGTCATCCAAGATGGCATCCCTTAGATTAGATGTCCGTTTATTATTTGTTTCATTAATTGAGGAATTAATTGAGGAATTTTTTCACAATCAGGATTACCACTTACTTTTTACCACTAACTTTTTTACCACTTAATTTTTTGGATCACAGCACATTTTTGGAGTATTTTTACCATCATTTTTTGAACACATGTTTTGATCGTTTTTATCATTATTGCTTTTTATGTTAATCACGTGTTTAACACCATTTTTTACTATCCTAGTACACTAAAGGAACATTAATTTGATGAACTTTCTTCTATGACTTTGATCAAATTCACATAATTCAGGAATTATTTTCTCATTTATCGTTTTTAATCTCTTTTTGCAAAATGTATTGTGTCAGATTATTGTCACTTGTCAGTGCAATATCATTGTTATCAATTTTTAGCATATTTGTTTATACATGGATCCATGACTTTTTAGCTGTTATATGTTTTAATAATAACTCATACATTGTTTTAATAAATACTCTACCCTTGCCTAACACATATCAGGCGCTCCTTAGCACACTTCCCCTCTATCTATTTCTCTAAGGGTCAGCAAGGGACCCTTTGCCTCTAGGAGCTATAGGTAGTTATTTAGCCTAGCGCTGGTAGACACACCTTTTCTATCATTGTAAACATAACTTTCGTTTCCCCATAGGAATCAATGGGGCTGCGTTACTGAGCTTTACACTGCTTTTTTCTCAGCCGGCTCTCCCCATTGATGCCTATGGGGAAATCGTGCACAAGCACGTACGACCAGCTCACTGCTCACTTAAGCAGCGCTGGTATTGGAGTGCAGTGTGGAGCTCAATTTTGCTCTACGCTCACTTCTTGCCTTTTAACGTCGGGTTTGTAAAAACCTGTAATACCAGCACTGCAGGTAAGAATAAAGTGCAAGTTAGCACCGCACAGCTCATAACGCAAGACTCGTAATCTAGCCGATAGTTTTCACTGCGTGTTATAGATTTCATTGTATGTTATAGATCTCACTGCGTGTTATAGATTTTATTGCATGTTATAGATCTCACTGCGTGTTATAGATTTTATTGTATGTTATAGATCTCACTGCATGTTATAGATTTTATTGTATGTTATAGATCTCACTGCATGTTATAGATTTCATTGTATGTTATAGATCTCACTGTGTGTTATAGATTTTATTGTATGTTATAGATCTCACTGCGTGTTATAGATCTCACTGCGTGTTATAGATTTTATTGTATGTTATAGATTTTATTGTGTTATAGATTTTATTGTATGTTATAGATTTTATTGTATGTTATAGATCTCACTGCATGTTATACATTTTATTGTATGTTATAGATCTCACTGTGTGTTATAAATTTTATTGTATGTTATAGATCTCACTGTGTGTTATAGATTTTATTGTATGTTATAGACCTCACTGCATGTTATAGATTTTATTGTATGTTATAGATCTCTCTGCGTGTTATAGATTTTATTGTTTGTTATAGATCTCATTGTGTGTTATAGATTTCATTGTATGTTATAGATCTCACTGCATGTTATAGATCTCACTGCATGTTATAGATTTCTTTCATGTAATTAGCAAGAGTCCATGAGCTAGTGACGTATGGGATATACATTCCTACCAGGAGGGGCAAAGTTTCCCAAACCTTAAAATGCCTATAAATACACCCCTCACCACACCCACAATTCAGTTTTACAAACTTTGCCTCCGATGGAGGTGGTGAAGTAAGTTTGTGCTAGATTCTACGTTGATATGCGCTCCGCAGCAAGTTGGAGCCCGGTTTTCCTCTCAGCGTGCAGTGAATGTCAGAGGGATGTGAGGAGAGTATTGCCTATTTGAATGCAGTGATCTCCTTCTAAGGGGTCTATTTCATAGGTTCTCTGTTATCGGTCGTAGAGATTCATCTCTTACCTCCCTTTTCAGATCGACGATATACTCTTATATATACCATTACCTCTGCTGATTCTCCTTTCAGTACTGGTTTGGCTATCTGCTATATGTAGATGAGTGTCCTGGGGTAAGTAAATCTTATTTTCTGTGACACTCCTAGCTATGGTTGGGCACTTTGTTATAAAGTTCTAAATATATGTATTCAAACATTTATTTGCCTTGACTCAGAATGTTCAACTTTCCTTATTTTTCAGACAGTCAGTTTCATATTTGGGATAATGCATTTTAATTTAACATTTTTTACCTTAAAATTTGACTTTTTCCCTGTGGGCTGTTAGGCTCGCGGGGGCTGAAAATGCTTCATTTTATTGCGTCATTCTTGGCGCGGACTTTTTTGGCGCAAAAATTCTATTTCCGTTTCCGGCGTCATACGTGTCGCCGGAAGTTGCGTCATTCTTTGACGTTATTTTGCGCCAAAAATGTCGGCGTTCCGGATGTGGCGTCATTTTTAGCGCCAAAAAGCATTTAGGCGCCAAATAATGTGGGCGTCTTATTTGGCGCGAAAAAATATGGGCGTCACTTTTGTCTCCACATTATTTAAGTCTCATTTTTTATTGCTTCTGGTTGCTAGAAGCTTGTTCTTTGGCATTTTTTCCCATTCCTGAAACTGTCATTTAAGGAATTTGATCAATTTTGCTTTATATGTTGTTTTTTTTTTTTCTTTTACATATTGCAAGATGTTCCACGTTGCAACTGAGTCAGAAGTTACTTCAGGAAAGTCACTGCACAGTGCTGGAGCTACCAAGCTAAGTGTATCTGCCTATAAACTTTTGGTATCTGTTTCTCCAGCTGTTATTTGTATTGCATGTCATGTCAAACTTATTAATGCAGATAAAATTTCCTTTAGTACTGTTACATTACCTGTTGCTGTTCCGTCAACATCTAATTTTCAGAGTGTTCCTGATAACATAAGAGATTTTATTTTTTAAATCCATTAAGAAGGCTATGTCTGTTATTTCTCCTTCTAGTATACATAAAAGTCTTTTAAAACTTCTCTTTTTTCAGATGAATTTTTAAATGAACATCATCATTCTGATACTGATAATGGTTCTTCTGGTTCAGAGGTTTCTGTCTCAGAGGTTGATGCTGATAAATCTTTGTATTTGTTCAAGATGGAATTTATTCGTTCTTTACTTAAAGAAGTGTTATTTGCATTAGAAATAGAGGATTCTGGTCCTCTTGATTCTAAATGTAAACGTTTAAATAAGGTTTTTAAATCTCCTGTAGTTATTCCAGAAGTGTTTTATCTCCCTGATGCTATTTCTGAAGTAATTTCCAGGGAATGGAATAATTTGGGTAATTTATTTACTCCTTCTAGACGTTTAAGCAAATTATATCCTTTGCCATCTGACAGATTAGAGTTTTTTGAGACAAAAATCACTAAGGTTATGGGGCTATCTCTACTCCTGCTAATGTACTACTATTCCTACGGCAGATAGTACTTCATTTAAGGATCCTTTAGATAGGAAAATTGAATCCTTTCTAAGAAAAGCTTACTTATGTTCAGGTAATCTTCTTAGACCTGCTATATTTTTAGCGGATGTTGCTGCAGCTTCAACTTTTTGATTAGAAGCTTTAGAGCAACAAGTAACAGATCATAATTTTATAGCATTATTATTATTCTATAACATGCTAATAATTTTATTGGTGATACCATCTTTTGATATCATTAGAGTTGATGTCAGGTATATGTCTCTAGCTATTTTAGCTAGAGAAGCTTTATGGATTAAACTTGGAATGCTGACATGTCTTCTAAGTCATCTTTGCTTTCCCTTTCTTTCCAGGGTAAATAATCATTTTAGTTCCTTTCCTTACAAGGAACAAAAGCCTGATCCTTCATCCTCAGGAGCGGTATCAGTTTGGAAACTATTTCCAGTTTGGAATATATCCAAGCCTTATAGAAACCTATAGCCAGCTCCTAAGTACCTATGAAGGTGCGGCCCTTATTCCAGCTCAGCTGGTATGGGGCAGATTACGTTTTCTTCAAAGAAATTTGGATCAATTCTGTTCTTAATCTCTGGTTTCAGAAACATTGTTTCAGAAAGGTACAGAATTGGCTTCAAGTTAAGGCCTCCTGCTAAGAGATTCTTTTCTTTCCCGTGTCCCAGTTATCACAGCAAAGGCTCAGCATTTCTGTAATGTGTTTCAGATCTAGAGTTGGCTGGAGTATTTATGCCAGTTCCAGTTCTGGAACAGGGGCTGGGGTTTTATTTTATCTCTTCATTTGTACCAAAGAAGGTCAATTCCTTCAGACCAGTTCCGGATCTGTCATTATTGAATCGTTATGTTAGGATACCAACATTCAAGATGGTTACTGTAGGACTATCCTGCCTTTTGTTTAGCAAGGGCATTATATGTCTACAATGGATTTACAGGATGTGTATCTGCATATTCCGATTCATCCAGATCACTTTTAGTGTCTGAGATTCTCTTTTTAGACAAGCATTACCAGTTTTGTGGCAATACCGTTTGGCCTAGCCTCAGTTCCAAGAATTTTTTTCAAAGGTTCTCGGTGCCCCTTTTTTCTGTAATCAGAGAATAGGGTTTTGGTATTTCCTTATTTGGACGATATCTTGGTACTTGCTCAGTCTTCTCATTTTCGAAGAATCTCATACGAATCGACTTGTGTTGTTTCTTCAATTTCATGGTTGGAGGATCAATTTACCATTCAGTTCATTGATTCCTCAGACAAGGGTAACCTTTTTAGGTTTCTAGATAAATTCAGTGTCTATGACTCTGTCCTTGTCAGACAAGAGAAGTTTAACATTGATATCAGCTTGTCAAAACCTTCAGTCACAATCATTCCCTTTGGTAGCCTTATGCATGGAAATGTTGGGTCTTAGGACTGCCGCATCAGATGCGATCTCCTTTGCTCGTTTTCACATGCGACCTCTTCAGCTCTGTATGCTGACCCAATGGTGCAGGGATTACTCAAAGATATCTCAATTAATATCTTTACACCGATTTTACAACACTCTCTGACATGGTGGACAGATCACCATCGTTTAGTTCAGGGGGCTTCTTTGTTCTTCCGACCTGGACTATAATCTCAACAGATGCAAGTCTTACAGGTTGGGGAGCTGTGTGGGGGTATCTGACGGCACAAGGGGTTTGGGAATCTCAGGAGGTGAGATTTCCGATCAATATTTTGGAACTCCGTGCAATTTTCAGAGCTCTTCAGTCTTGGCCTCTTCTCAAGAGAGAGTTGTTCATTTGTTTTCAGATAGACAATGTCACAACTGTGGCATACATCAATCATCAAGGAGGGACTCACAGTCCTCTGGCTATGAAAGAAGTATCTCGAATTTTGGTTTGGGCGGAATCCAGCTCCTGTCTAATCTCTGCGGTTCATATCCCAGGTATGGACAATTGGAAAGCGGATTATCTCAGTCGCCAAACGTTGCATCCGGGCGAATGGTCTCTTTACCCAGAGGTATTTCTTCAGATTGTTCAAATGTGGGAACTTCCAGAAATAGATCTGATGGCTTCTTATCTAAACAAGAAACTTCCCAGGTATCTGTCCAGATCCCGGGATTCTCAGGCGGAGGCAGTGGATGCATTATCACTTCCTTGGAAGTATCATCCTGCCTATATCTTTCCGCCTCTAGTTCTTCTTCCAAGAGTAATCTCCAAGATTCTGAAGGAATGCTCGTTTGTTCTGCTGGTAGCTCCGGCATGGCCTCACAGGTTTTGGTATGCGGATCTTGTCCGGATGGCCTCTTGCCAACCGTGGACTCTTCCGTTAAGACCAGACCTTTTGTCTCAAGGTCCTTTTTTCCATCAGGATCTGAAATCCTTAAATTTAAAGGTATGGAGATTGAACGCTTGATTCTTGGTCAAAGAGGTTTCTCTGACTCTGTGATTAATACTATGTTACAGGCTCGTAAATCTGTATCCAGAGAGATATATTATAGAGTCTGGAAGACTTATATTTCTTGGTGTCTTTCTCATCATTTTTCTTGGCATTCTTTTAGAATACCGAGAATATTACAGTTTCTTCAGGATGGTTTAGATAAGGGTTTGTCCGCAAGTTCCTTGAAAGGTCAAATCTCTGCTCTTTCTGTTCTTTTTCACAGACAGATTGCTATTCTTCCTGATATTCATTGTTTTGTACAAGCTTTGGTTCGTATAAAGCCTGTCATTAAGTCAATTTCTCCTCCTTGGAGTTTGAATTTGGTTCTGGGGGCTCTTCAAGCTCCTCCATTTGAACCTATGCATTCATTGGATATTAAATTACTTTCTTGGAAAGTTTTGTTCCTTTTGGCCATCTCTTCTGCCAGAAGAGTTTCTGAATTATCTGCTCTTTCTTGTGAGTCTCCTTTTCTGATTTTTCATCAGGATAAGGCGGTGTTGCGAACTTCTTTTGAATTTTTACCTAAGTTGTGAATTCCAACAACATTAGTAGAGACATTGTGGTTCCTTCATTATGTCTTAATCCTAAGAATTCTAAGGAGAAATCGTTGCATTCTTTGGATGTTATTAGAGCTTTGAAATATTATGTTGAAGCTACTAAGTCTTTCCGAAAGACTTCAAGTTTATTTGTTATCTTTTCCGGTTTTAGAAAGGCCAGAAAACTTCTGCCATTTCTTTGGCATCTTGGTTGAAATCTTTAATTCATCTTGCCTATGTTGAGTCGGGTAAGACTCCGCCTCATAGGATTACAGCTCATTCTACTAGGTCAGTTTCTACTTCCTGGGCGTTTAGGAATGAAGCTTCGGTTGATCAGATTTGCAAAGCGGCAACTTGGTCCTCTTTGCATACTTTTACCAAATTCTACCATTTTGTTGTATTTTCTTCTTCTGAAGCAGTTTTTGGTAGAAAAGTACTTCAGGCAGCGTTTTCAGTTTGAATCTTCTGCTTATGTTTTTTCATTAAACTTTATTTTGGGTGTGGATTATTTTCAGCAGGAATTGGCTGTCTTTATTTTATCCCTCCCTCTCTAGTGACTCTTGTGTGGAAAGATCCACTTCTTGGGTAGTCATTATCCCATACGTCACTAGCTCATGGACTCTTGCTAATTACATGAAAGAAAACATAATTTATGTAAGAACTTACCTGATAAATTCATTTCTTTCATATTAGCAAGAGTCCATGAGGCCCGCCCTTTTTTTGTGGTGGTTATGATTTTTTTGTATAAAGCACAATTATTCCAATTCCTTATTTTATAAGCTTTCGCACTTTTTTCTTATCACCCCACTTCTTGGCTATTCGTTAAACTGAATTGTGGGTGTGGTGAGGGGTGTATTTATAGGCATTTTAAGGTTTGGGAAACTTTGCCCCTCCTGGTAGGAATGTATATCCCATACGTCACTAGCTCATGGACTCTTGCTAATATGAAAGAAATGAATTTATCAGGTAAGTTCTTACATAAATTATGTTTTTATTGTATGTTATAGATCTCACTGCATGTTATAGATTTTATTGTATGTTATAGATCTCACTGCATGTTATAGATTTTATTGTATGTTATAGATCTCACTGTGTGTTATAGATTTCATTGTTTGTTATAGATCTCACTGTGTGTTATAGATTTTATTGTTTGTTATAGATCTCACTGTGTGTTATAGATTTTATTGTATGTTATAGATCTCACTGTATGTTATAGATTTCATTGTATGTTATAGATCTCACTGTATGTTATAGATTTTATTGTATGTTATAGATCTCACTGCGTGTTATAGATTTTATTGTATGTTATAGATCTCACTGCGTGTTATAGATTTTATTGTATGTTATAGATCTCACTGCGTGTTATAGATTTTATTGTATGTTACAGATCTCCCTGTGTGTTATAGATTTTATTGTATGTTATAGATCTCACTGTGTGTTATAGATTTTATTGTATGTTATAAATTTTATTGTATGTTATAGATCTCACTGCGTGTTATAGATTTAATTGTATGTTATAGATCTCACTGTGTGTTATAGATTTTATTGTATGTTAGAGATCTCACTGCGTGTTATAGATTTTATTGTATGTTATAGATCTCACTGCATGTTATAGATTTATTGTATGTTATAGATCTCCCTGTGTGTTATAGATTTTATTGTATGTTATAGATCTCACTGCGTGTTATAGATTTTATTGTATGTTATAGATCTCACTGCGTGTTATAGATCTCACTGCGTGTTATAGTTCTTATTGTGTGTTATAGATTTCACTGCATGTTATAGATCTCACTGCGTGTTATAGATCTCACTGCTTGTTATAGATCTCACTGCATGTTATATATTTTATTGTATGTTATAGATCTCACTGCGTGTTATAGATTTTATTGTATGTTATAGATCTCACTGTGTGTTATAGATGTTATTGTATGTTATAGATCTCACTGCATGTTATAGATTTCACTACATGTTATAGATCTCATTGCATGTTATAGATCTCACTGCATGTTATAGTTCTTACTGCGTGTTATAGATCTCACTGAGTGTTATAGATCTCACTGTGTTTTATAGATCCCACTGCATGTTACAGTTCTATCTGCGTGTTATAGATCTCACTGCATGTTATAGATCTCACTACGTGTTATAGATCACACTGCATGTTACAGTTCTCACTGCGTGTTATAGATCTCACTGCGTGTTATAGATCTCACTGCATGTTATAGATCTCACTGCATGTTATAGATCCCACTGCGTGTTATAGATCACACTGCATGTTATAGTTCTCACTGCATGTTATAGATCTCACTGCATGTTATAGTTTTCACTGTGTGTTATAGATCTCACTGCATGTTATAGATCTCACTGCGTGTTATAGATTATTTGTATGCTATAGGTCTCCCTGCATGTTATAGATCTCACTGCATGTTATAGATCTCACTGCGTGTTATAAATCTTACTGCATGGTATAGATTTTATTGTATGTTATAGATCATACTATACATTATAAATCTCATTCATTTCAGCGTAAAAGCAGTAACGCACTATTGGGAGTCGTGTCGGGTATAGCTATACCGCAAGCTATAACGCAACGTCAATCCCCCACTAAAAAAAATGACGTTTTTGCGTGGGATTTCCATAGCGCCGATATTACAGGTTGTGCAGTGAGGCTAAAAAGCTTGCAGTACAGCCTATACCGACACGATCCATACCGCTAACTGAGACCAGTAGTTAGGAGTTTTGTGTAACAAAAATGTTTCACAAAACTTATATCTAAACTATTACAATAAGTACACTAACACCCATAAACTACCTATTAACCCCTAAACTGCCACCCTCCAGCATCGCAAACACTATATTAAACCTATTAACTCCTAATCTGCCACCCACCTACATCATGACTATTCATTAAAGTTATTAACCCCTAAACTGCCGCCCACCAACATCACCAACACTATTTAAATATATTAACCCCTATTCCCCCGCACACCGACATCACCGCCACTATAAAAAAGTTATTAACCCCTATTCCGCCGCTCCCCGACATCGCCGCCACTAAATAAAGTTATTAACCCCTAAACCTCCAGCCTCCCACATCTCCGCCACTAAATATACCTATTAATCCCTAAACCGCCGGGCCCCCCACATTGCAAAACACTAAATTAAACTATTACCCCCTAAACCTAACACCCCCCTAACTTTAAATTAAAATAACAATATAACTCTATTTAAAAAAATAAAAACTTACCTGTAAAATAAATATAAACCTAACATTAAACTATAAATTAACCTAACCTTACTATTCTAATAAAATTAAAAAAAACTACCAATTAAAATATCTAAATTACGAATTTAAAAAAAAACAACACTACGAAAAAAAATTAAAAATCTAAATTACAACTAAAAAATCCCAAATCCACGAAAAATTTAAATAATTTAAGCTTACTAAAAATAATTAACACTTAAATCAGGAAAAATAAAAACACTAAGCTTACAAAATATAATAAACAAAATTATCAAAAATAAAAACAATTACATCTAAACTAATAGCCCTATAAAAATAAAAAAGCCCCCTCAAAATAAAAACACCCCATAGCCTACAATATAATACCAGGAATGAGGGGGCGCTCTAAAGCACTATATATAGTGTGAAATGAAAAGCAATTTCTAAAATAACATATATAGCATATATAAGACATGTATTAGTGCAGCATGTTAAGAAAACCATATGATCTAATGATCATAGGTGGATTAAGTAGTCCGAACAAAGAGTCTCAGTTAGGGTATCAGATTAATGGTGGTGTGGTGAATCCTATTTAGCCAAATAATTAGGGTGACCATATTGCCGCTTTAAAAAGGGACACATATGAAAAATGCATATGTCAGGGTTCTTATAATGGAACATTATTCAAAACATTTCTTTAAACAGCCCTGACATATGTATTTTTCATATGTGTCCCTTTTTAAAGCGGCAATATGGTCACCCTACAAATAATCCAACTTTGAATATGGGGCACAGGTGGCTGCTCTCCTCCTCACAAACTTATCCTGGAGTAACTACAAACAAAAGAGATAACAGAGGGGCGCCTCATGTGTGCATCAGTATGTCAGAATGAGTCGGTCAAAATAGACAAAGCCAAATGGGTACTAACATTTAGCCCAAGTAGACTTATATACTGGTAGAAGCAGGCTGGTAACTTGGGGTGTACCAGCTAACCCTCTCCGGGTGAAGTTCAAGCAGTGCAGGAGGATCCTGCCACACTCAATGTGTAGTAAATTCCAATGAACAAAGTCAGAGGCAGTGCTCAAGAAGGTGCCGAACCAAAGCTTGTATAAAACACTGTTTTAAAATTATATGTAACCATTGCTTGTTACTGTTTTTAATCTGTTTTTAAATAAACAAACTTGCTTTATACAAGCTTTGGTTCGGCACCTTCTTGAGCAGTATAGCATGAGGCGCCCCTCTTTTATCTCTTTTCTTTGTAGCCTACAATAAACCCACCAATAGCCCTTAAAAGGGCCTTTTGTAGGGCACTGCCCTAAAGAAATCAGCTCTTTTCCTGTAAAAAAAATGCAAAGTCCCCCCAACAGTAAAACCCACCACCCAACCAAACCCCCAAAATAAAAAACCTAACTCTAAATAAAACCTAAACGACCCATTGCCCCTAAAGGGGCATTTGTATGGGCATTGCCCTTAGAAGGGCATTTAGCTCTTTTGCATTGCCCTTAAAAGCCCAAAGCCCTAATCTACAAAAAAAACCCACCCAAAAAAAAAAAACCTAACATGGGGCGTGGCTAAGAGGCGACTATGGCTGGTCGCATTTTATGAAGCTCCTGAACCTCTTACTAATAATTTACTAATTATACTATTGGAATCCTTCCAGTTTACCTCAGACTCACATCACGCTACTCCTGTATCATCTAGCATTTATACAGTTCAGGAATGGATCCAGACCGTTGAGACCTCAAGCTGGGGCCTACTACCGAGATCTCCCCCCCCCCCCGCATCCCGTGGTGAGCAGCTATTATTCTGCTAAGGATATCGTTATACGCTAAACTCCAACATGGAGGAATCATCCTTATCTATATGTGGACCATTAAGAGAACTAGAACACTAGATCAATCTAAGCTTTATGGATCTAATGTCCATTGCTCGAGATGAGATTCATGAGAGGGATCTTCGACAGCCACTGAGACCAATACTTGACACTACAGCTGCTTCAGAATCTTATGTCAGAAGGTATTCACTAGCTATTCCGATCCCACCTATCTCCGTAGGCAGTAAAGAGCAAGAAGAGAATACCATGAGGCCCACAATTTCTTTATGTCGCAGCACAACTGAGAAATCAGGCGATGAATGGGCAGACGCGGGGGACCTGTATATTAACTTTCAGCTACCTTTGATATCTCCACCAGAGTATGCAACCAGTCTGTTTGGTGGACCTGCTGCGGGGTCGGAGGTTCTTGGCTTCCTCAAAATGCAGAGCAGACATATGGGAGACACATCTCTGGGCGCTTCCCTATAATCCCAGGAACACTCGAAGTTCAGCGTACAAGAGTCCCGAGATACTCACAAATTACCTCCATTGGTCTCCCTTTGCGTCTACCCGGGAACTGGAGATACTTCAGTTTGAGCCCTAGTTTAAGGGGTATTGGATGAAGACATGCTTCTTGCTGCTGGCGAGTTGGTAGACTGACTTTTGGTCCCACTGGTTTATATTTTCACTAATGGTTATGATGGACCTTGGTTAACTGATTCTTTTCGATAATATATTTGATCTTTCTTATATGCACCTTTTCAGAGTTTTCTGTGGCAATTATTAACACAAATGTATAGAGGATTTGGGCTCGTGGTGAGTCTAGATGTGAGAGGGATGTTAATGTGAATCAAGTAAAATATGGAAGTTAAATTTTAACTATAATTATTTTAAGGTAGTACTGCTCCTCACCATCATATGACATACATATTTACCTTTTCCCCCATTACTTTTATTAGTAATACTTCCTATTGTCAATTAGGCAACTCCTGTAGTGAGGCCAAACAAGAACTGTAGCTGCTTTCACCCAAGAGGCCAATTGACTTATAAATTACACATAACAGTATACATATACCTTGTTCCATTCTTTTGTAGTAGTCCTTTATGCTCCAGGGCCCCTATTACTCAACACCCAGACTAAAACCCTCTCTTGACATTAACTTGCCATTTCTAGTTCCCCTCTTTTTTCCCCTATAGCCATCAAAGATACCTTAATGCGTTATAACTCACACTTAAGCTCTAACATAATCAATGTGTACTATACGATGATGATATGATGAACTATGTTTGAGCTGTGTGTACCTTCAATACTATCCTCCCATGCAACAAATGATATCTTCCATATTGTTAATGTTTATTTTTATATTTATATATTTCATATTGTCCTATCATCCTATGTACAGTATCTCACAAAAATGAGTACACCCCTCACATTTTTGTAAATATTTTATTATAAATATTTCAGGTGACAACACTGAAGAAATGACACTTTGCTAGAATGTAAAGTAGTGAGTGTACAGCCTCTTTAACAGTGTAAATTTGCTGTCCCCTCAAAATAACTCAACACACAGCCATTAATGTCTAAACCGTTTGCAACAAAAGTGAGTACACCCCTAAGTGGAAATGTCCAAATTGGGCCCAAAGTGTCAATATTTTGTGTGGCCACCAATATTTTCCAGCACTGCCTTAACCCTCTTGGACATGGAGTTCACCAGAGCTTCACAGGTCTCCACTAGAGTCCTCTTCCACTCCTCCATGACGAGATCACAGAGCTGATGGATGTTACAGACCTTGCGCTCCCCCACCTTCCGTTTTGAGGATGCCCCACAGATGCTCAATAGGGTTTAGGTCTGGAGACATGATTGGCCAGTCCATCACCTTTACCCTCAGCTTCTTTAGCAAGGCAGTGGTCATCTTGGAGGTGTAGTTTGGGTTGTTATCATGTTGGAATACTGCCCTGTGGCCCAGTCTCTAAAGCGAGGGGATCATGCTCTGCTTCTGTATGTCACAGTACATTTTGGCATTCATAGTTGCCTCAATAAACTGTAGCTCCCCAGTGCTGGCAGCACTCATGCAGGGCCAGAGAATGACATTCCCACCACCATGCTTGACTGTAGGCAAGACACACTTGTCTTTGTACTCCTCACCTGGTTCCCGCCACACATGCTTGACACCATCTGAACCAAAAAAGTTTATCTTGGTCTCATCGGACCACAGGACATGGTTCCAGTAATTCATGTCCATAGTCTGCTTGTCTTCAGCAAACTGTTTGCGGGCTTTCTTGTGCAACATCTTTAGAAGAGGCTTTCTTCCGGGATGACAGCCATGCAGACCAATTTGATGCAGTGTGTGGCGTATTGTCTGAGCACTGACAGGCTGACCCCCCACCCCTTCAACTTCTGCAGCAATGCTGGGAGCATTCATACGTCTATTTCCCAAAGACAACCTCTGGATGTGACACTGAGCACTGTTACAAACTGCTATTTGTAACTGGCCCTTTAAATGGAAAATTGCCCTGCTTCCCTGGATTTTGGAGAAGCCTATTTGCCAGCCTCCTTCCTCATGACTATGGCCCCTGGAAGATTGTGCCCCTGAAAATGTATTAACTTTTATTGGGTGTGTATGGCCCTTTAAGAACCGTCTGGGGACATATTGTGACTTTGGTGAACAATGCCCCTTTAAGACTATGCCCCCAGACCTGTAAAATAACTTGTCCCTGGCTTTCTCCCACTTGGTTCAGTAAATAGGGCTTACTGAACCAATTACCACACAGGCAGAGTGTTCCACAGAAAGGGAGCACTGTTACAAAAGCATTAGTTTTCATTGTGTACCATTAAGTGCTATGTGACAGACCCTTCGGTCAGAACTAAAGAGTTAACTTTGTTCAGCTTCAAGAAACTAGTTTCTAAATACAAGTTTGCTGGCATCAGCTCTAATTAAGTTTAGTGATAAACATTCCCATTGTCTAATTACCTCCAGAGTCAGACTGCTGTTGATAAGATGGACTGCATTGTTTTCTTGTGTGTAACTTGTTATCTGCTGAAGTAATGTTGTGGCCTGTCAAAGGGCGTTGTCTCTCTATCTAAATGTGTGATTGGGGATTTTATGCCTCCCCCTGAGAGTGTCCTTTTTGCATGTAACCTCAATAAAAGCAGGCTGTGTGTTCCAGCACCTCAGACCTTTTCTGACCCTCTAACTTGCAGCCTTGACTCATGTTTGTAGGGGACAGCTATAATAACTACAGGGATTGCTATGCTCTTCATACTCCCTTAGCTACTGAGCTCTTGTAAGAGCTCTTGTTCCTGATCCTGCTTCACGCTACAGAAGGAAGAGGTTCACCTACTGGAGCCTGGTCGTAGGTCCAGGGCGCAGAGCAGACGGCGAGATACCAGCCCAGCAGCGGTGGTTCGTAGAGTCTGCGTTACTTATGGTGACTACGGTGCTGAGGATTCTTTGGTGAGCGCTAGGAGCATCCTTTTCTACGGTCCAACTTCCAGCCAGCCTGGAGGCAACCGTAACAAGCACGTGCACTCAACTTCTTTGTTTGACCATGGCGAGGCCTGTTCTGAGTGGAACCTGTCCTGTGAAACCGCTGTATGGTCTTGCCCACCGTGCTGCAGCTCAGTTTCAGGGTCTTGGCAATCTTCTTATAGCCTAGGCCATCTTTATGTAGAGCAAAAATTATTTTTTTAAGATCTTCAGAGAGTTCTTTACCATGAGGCGCCATGTTGAACTTTAAGTGACCAGTATGAGAGAGTGTGAGAGCGATAACACCAAATGTAACACACCTGTTCCCCATTCGCACCTGAGACCTTGTAACACTAACGACACCGGGGAGAGAAAATGGCTAATTGGGCCTAATTTGGACATTTCCACTTAGGGGTGTACTCACTTTTGATGCCAACGGTTTAGACATTATTGGCTGTGTGTTGTTATTTTGAAGGGACAGCAAATTTACACTGTTATACAGTCACCACTTTACATTGTAACAGAGTGTAATTTCTTCAGTTTTGTCACATGAAAGATATAATAAAATATTTACAAAAATGTGAGGGGTGTACTCACTTTTGTGAGATACTGTATATATTTATGCTAAGGCCCACAAGTGGCCATATTGATTACTCTCATTCCTCTTTCTTACATCATTAGCCTTACAGGTCCAAGAGTGACCGTTTAAGCAGCGAGGATCATTGCTAGAAAAAAAAGAGGTTTCACTACTTTTTCAATTGGTTCTCATGTAGACTCATAACTCTCTCTAGAACTAAACTGTTATATTTGTGCATATAAAGCTTAGGGTGTTATCCATTTCTCGAATGTCTACAAAGCAGAAGCAGGAGGTTCTACTAATATATAAGGACTGCAGTTGTTTAGTTTAGTATTTAGATAATGTATACCTTTACAACTATGTTACTATTCTATGTGCATATAGCTCTCTCTATGGCTAGTGGCTTTATTCCATCTTGTTTAATACTTATATTGTATCAGTTACTAATTTTCTCTCTTTATATCCTGAGGTCCAAGAGTGACAGTGTACCTTTTAACCTCTAATTACTTGTACCGTTACCATAAAGCCTATAAAGTCAGCCCCGCCCCCATCAATATCTCTAGTGGTGCTTACCCGCTGAAAAATTTCCTCCTCTGAGTGCCATTAGACCCTATCGGGTCATTGAGAAGACTAACAGGCCCCACCAGTATATCCTATACCAATTGGTACATAAGTGACCAGCTCATTAGTCTTTCGCGAAAGCTACCCAAAACTAAAAATGGAGGCTTCAGATACTTATATTTAGCAATCATTTTATCATTTGCTTATATCATTGTAATATGTTCCATGAAAATGTTATCACATATGTTATGGCATTTATTGTATGTTTCTTTTTATCTTCTTTGCGCATAACCTCAATAAAAGATATTCTAAATAAAAAAAAACAACACTAACCCCAGAAGATCTACTCACAGTTTTTGAAGTCCGGACATCCATCTCCATCCAGGCGGCGAGGTCTTCATCCATCCCGGGGGCGTCTTTGATCTTCATCCCGGCGGTGCGGAGTGGAGCCATCCTGGAAGCCGATCCTGGAAGCCAATGCAGTCCTGCGCCAAGCGCCCTCTTCATACGGTCGCCGCCGTACACTGAAGTTGAATGCAAGGTAGCCGTTTCAAAATGGCGTACCTTGCATTCCTATTGGCTGATTTGATTCTTCAAATTCAAATCAGCCAATAGGATGAGAGCTTCTGAAATCCTATTGGCTGATTTGAACAACCAATAGGATTTCAGTAGCGCTCATACTATTGGCTGTTTTGAACAGCCAATAGGATTTCAGAAGCTCTCATTCTATTGGCTGATTTGAAGTTGAAGAATCAAATCAGCCAATAGAAATGCAAGTTACGCCATTTTGAAATGGCTACCTTGCATTCAATTTCAGTGTACGGCAGCGACCGTATGTAGAGGATGCTTTGCACAGGACGGCATTGGCTTCCAGGATCGGCTTCCAGGATGGCTCCACTCCGCACCGCCGGGATGAAGATCAAAGACGCCCCCGGGATGGATGAAGATCTCGCCGCCTGGATAAAGACCTCGCTGCGTGGATGGAGATGAATGTCCGGACTTCAGAAACCGTGAGTCGATCTTCTGGGGTTAGTCTTAATTATTTTTTTATTCATTTGGGTGGGTTTTCTTTTTAGATTAGGGCTTTGGGCTTTGAAAAAGAGCTGAATGCCCTTTTAAGGGCAATGCAAAAGAGCTAAATGCCTTTAGGGGCAATGGGTAGCCTAGGTTTTTTTTTTAGAGTTAGGTTTTTTATTTTCGTGGGTTGATTTGTATTTTTTTACAGGTAAAAGAGATGATTTCTTTAGGGCTATTAGATTAGGTGTAATTGTTTTTAATTAATTAATTAAATTTATTTTTTTGTAATCTTATTGTTTTTTATTTTTCGTGATTTTAGTGTTAATTATTTTTGGTAAACTTAGATTATTTAAATTTTTCATAGGATTTTTTTTTAGTTGTAATTTAGATTTTTTTATTTTTTTTTCGTAGTGATAGGTTTTTTAAATTTGTAATTTAGATATTTTAATTGGTAGTATTTTTATTTTATTAGAATAGTAAGGTTAGGTTAATTTATAGTTTAATGTTAGGTTTATATTTATTTCACAAGTAAGTTTTTATTTATTTAAATAGAGTTATATTGTAATTTTAATTTAAAGTTAAGGGGGTGTTAGGTTTAGGGGTTAATAGTTTAATTTAGTGTTTTGCGATGTGGGGGGCCAGCGGTTTTGGGGTTAATAACTTTATTTAGTGGCGGTGATGTGGGAGGCTGGAGGTTTAGGGGTTAATAACTTTATTAGTGGTAACTTTATTTAGTGGTGGCGATGTCGGAGAGCGGCGGAATAGGGGTTAATAGCTTTTATTAGTGGCGGCGATGTCGGGGGCAGCAGATTAGGGGTTAATAACTTTATTATAGTGGCAGCGATGTTGGGGAGCAGCGAAATAGGGATTAATAACTTTATCATAGTGTCGGCAATGTCGGGAGCAGCGGAATAGGGGTTAATAACTTTTATTAGTGTTAGGGGCAGCATATTAGGGGTGTTTATGCTAGAGGTTTATGTTAGGGTGTTAGGTTTAAATGTTACTTTATTTTCCCCATAGACATCAATGGGGCTGCATTACGGCGATCGCCATTCTGCACTTCAGATGTTAGGTTTTTTTCTAACACTCTCTCCCCATTGATGTCTAAGGGGGAAAGAGTGCACGAGCACGTCAAAGCAGCCCTTGGCTTTTGTGCGGTATGGAGCTTAACACCACCATATCGCACGCACAAGGAGACTTTTCAGAAACTCGTAATGGCAGTGCTATGTAGGGTGAAATAACGCAACTTTTGTTGCATTCGTTTCGCACCCTGTTTAGTGCAGAACTCGTAATCTAGGTGATTGTATGTTATAGACACTATTGTATGTTATAGATCTCACTGCATGTTATAGATCTCACTGCATGTTATAGATCTCACTGCATGTTATAGATCTCACAGCATGTTAAAGATTTTATAGTATGTTATAGATCTCACTGAATGTTATAGATTTTATTGTATGTTATAGATCTCACTGCATGTTATAGATTTTATTGTATGTTATAGATCTCACTGCATGTTATAGATTTTATTGTATGTTATAGATCTCACTGCATGTTATAGATTTTATTGTATGTTATTGATCTCACTGCATGTTATAGATTTTATTGTATGTTATAGATCTCACTGCATGTTATAGATCTCACAGTATGTTATAGATCTCACTGCGTGTTATAGATCTCACTGCATGTTATAGATCTCACTGCATGTTATAGATTTTATTGTATGTTATAGATCTCACTGCATGTTATAGATCTCACAGTATGTTATAGATCTGACTGCATGTTATAGATCTCACTGCATGTTATAGATCTCACTGCATGTTATAGATTTTATTGTATGTTATAGATCTCACTGCATGTTATAGATTTTATTGTATGTTATAGATCTCACTGCCTGTTATAGATTTTTATTGTATGTTATAGATCTCACTGCATGTTATAGATCTCACAGCGTGTTATAGATCTCACTGCGTGTTATAGATCTCACTGCATGTTATAGATTTTATTGTATGTTATAGATCTCACTGCATGTTATAGATCTCACTGCATGTTATAGATCTCACAGTATGTTATAGATCTGACTGCATGTTATAGATCTCACTGCATGTTATAGATCTCACTGCATGTTATAGATTTTATTGTATGTTATAGATCTCACTGCGTGTTATAGATCTCACTGCATGTTATAGATCTCACTGCATGTTATAGATTTTATTGTATGTTATAGATCTCACTGCATGTTATAGATCTCACAGTATGTTATAGATCTGACTGCATGTTATAGATCTCACTGCATGTTATAGATCTCACTGCATGTTATAGATTTTATTGTATGTTATAGATCTCACTGCATGTTATAGATTTTATTGTATGTTATAGATCTCACTGCCTGTTATAGATTTTTATTGTATGTTATAGATCTCACTGCATGTTATAGATCTCACAGCGTGTTATAGATCTCACTGCGTGTTATAGATCTCACTGCATGTTATAGATTTTATTGTATGTTATAGATCTCACTGCATGTTATAGATTTTATTGTATGTTATAGATCTCACTGCATGTTATAGATTTTATTGTATGTTATAGATCTCACTGCATGTTATAGATCTCACTGCATGTTATAGATTTTATTGTATGTTATAGATCTCACTGCGTGTTATAGATCTCACTGCATGTTATAGATTTTATTGTATGTTATAGATCTCACTGCGTGTTATAGATCTCACTGCATGTTATAGATCTCAAGGCATGTTATAGATTTTATTGTAGGTTATAGATCTCACTGCATGTTATAGATCTCACTGCATGTTATAGATTTTATTGTATGTTATAGATCTCACTGCGTGTTTTAGATCTCACTGCATGTTATAGATCTCACAGTATGTTATAGATCTGACTGCATGTTATAGATCTCACTGCATGTTATAGATCTCACTGCATGTTATAGATGTTATTGTATGTTATAGATCTCACTGTATGTTATAGATTTTATTGTATGTTATAGATATCACTGCCTGTTATAGATTTTTATTGTATGTTATAGATCTCACTGCATGTTATAGATCTCACAGCGTGTTATAGATCTCACTGCGTGTTATAGTTCTCACTGCATGTTATAGATTTTATTGTATGTTATAGATCTCACTGCATGTTATAGATTTTATTGTATGTTATAGATCTCACTGCATGTTATAGATTTTATTGTATGTTATAGATCTCACTGCGTGTTATAGATCTCACTGCATGTTATAGATTTTATTGTATGTTATAGATCTCACTGCATGTTATAGATTTTATTGTATGTTATAGATCTCACTGCGTGTTATAGATCTCACTGCATGTTATAGATCTCACTGCATGTTATAGATTTTATTGTATGTTATAGATCTCACTGCATGTTATAGATCTCACAGCATGTTATAGATCTCACAGCATGTTATAGATCTCACTGCGTGTTATAGATCTCACTGCGTGTTATAGATCTCACTGCATGTTATAGATTTTATTGTATGTTATAGATCTCACTGCATGTTATAGATTTTATTGTATGTTATAGATCTCACTGCATGTTATAGATTTTATTGTATGTTATAGATCTCACTGCATGTTATAGATTTTATTGTATGTTATAGATCTCACTGCATGTTATAGATCTCACTGCCTGTTATAGATCTCACTGCATGTTATAGATCTCACAGCATGTTATAGATTTTATTGTATGTTATAGATCTCACTGTGTGGTATAGATTTCATTGTATGTTATAGATCTCACTGCATGTTATAGATTTCATTGTATGTTATAGATCTCACTGCATGTTATAGATTTCATTGTATGTTATAGATCATACTATACGTTATAAATCTCATTCAGGTAGATTACGAGTTTTGCGTTACGGCTTTTAACACTGAAAAAAATGGCAATTCCAGCGTAATGGCCAGTAACGCATATTACGAGTCGTGTCGGTATTGCTATACTGCAAGCATTTTAGCCTGTAACGCAACGTCCTTTCCACACTCAAAAAAATGACGTTTTTGCATGGGATTTTCATAGCGCCAGTATTACAGGTTGTGGCTAAAATGCTTGCATTACAGCCTATACCGACATGATCCATACCGCCACCTGAGAGCAGTAGTTATGAGTTTTGCACAACAAAACTGTTTCACAAAACTCATAACTAAACTTTTACAAAGTACACTAACACCCATAAACTACCTATTAACCCCTAAACCGAGGCCCTCCCGCATCGCAAACACTATTTAAAACTTATTAACCCCTAATCTGCCGCCCACCCATATCGCGACTATTAAATAAACCTAATAAGCCCTTATCTGCACCCACCCACATTGCCAACACCCCCTAACTTTAAATTACAATTTATCTTAAAATAAATAAAAACTTACCTGTGGAATAAAAATAAACCTAAGTTTAAACTATATATTATAACCTAATATTACTATTCTAATAAAATAAAAAAATACTACCAATTAAAAAATTTCAATTACAAATTTTAAAAAACCTTACACTACAAAAAAAAATAAAAAATCTAAAATTACAAAAAATAATAAACTAAATTGTGAAAAATAAAAAACACTAATCTTACAAACCGTCTAATTACAAAAAAAATACTAAAGGCTAGATTACGAGTTTTGCGTTAGAGGCTGTGCGGTGCTAACGAGCAGTTTTCTCTCACCGCTCACTTACCTGCAGCGCTGATATTACGAGTTTTTACAAACCCGTTGTTAAAAGGCAAGAAGTGAGCGTTGACAAAATTTAGCTCCTTACCGCACTCCAATACCAGCGCTGCTTAAGTCAGCGATGAGCTGGTCGTACGTGCTCGTGCACACTTTCCCCATAGGAATCAACGGGGAGAGCCGGCAGAGAAAAAGTCTAACACCTGCAAAAAAGCAGCGTAAAATTCAGTAACGCAGCCCCATTGATTCCTATGGGGAAATAAAATTTATGTCTACACCTAACACCCTGACATGAACCCCGAGTCTAAACACCCCTAAACCCCTAATCTTACACTTTTTAACCCCTAATCTTCCGCACCAACATCGCTGACACCTGCATTATATTTCTTAACCCCTAATCTGCCGCTCCGGACACCACCGCCACCTACATTATACTTATGAACCCCTAATCTGCTGCCCCCAACATCGCCGCCACCTACATTATATTTACAACACCCCTAAACCCCTAATCTTACACTTTTTAACCCCTAATCTTCCGCACCAACATCGCAGCCACCTACCTACACTTATTAACCCCTAATCTGCCCCCCCCAACGTTGCTGCCACTATAATAAACATATTAACCCCTAAACCGCTGCACTCCCGCCTCACAAACATTAGTTCAATATTATTAACCCCTAATCTGCCGTCCCTAACATCGCCGCCACCTACCTACATTTATTAACCCCTAATCTGCCGCCCCCAACGTCGCTGCCACTATACTAAATGTATTAACCCCTAAACCTAAGTCTAACCCTAGCCCTAACACCCCCTAACTTAAATATAATTTAAATAAGTCTAAATAAAATTCATATCATTAACTACATTATTCCTATTTAAAACTAAATACTTACCTATAAAATAAACCCTAAACTAGCTACAATATAACTAATAGTTACATTATAGCTAGCTTAGGGTTTATTTTTATTTTCTTTCATGGAATTAGCAAGAGTTCATGAGCAAGTGACGTATGGGATATACAATCCTACCAGGAGGGGCAAAGTTTCCCAAACCTTAAAATGCCTATAAATACACCCCTCACCACACCCACATATCAGTTTTACAAACTTTGCCTCCCATGGAGGTGGTGAAGTAAGTTTGTGCTAGATTCTACATTGATATGCGCTTCGCAGCAAGTTGGAGCCCGGTTTTCCTCTCAGAGTGCAGTGAATGTCAGAGGGATGTGAGAGAGTATTGCCTATTTGAATACAATGGTCTTCCTCTAGGGGATCTATTTCATAGGTTCTCTGTTATCGGTCGTAGAGATTTCTTCTCCTACCTCCCTTTTCAGATCGACGATATACTCTTATATACCATTACCTCTACTGATTCTCGTTTCAGTACTGGTTTGGCTATCTACTTTATGTAGATGAGTATCTTAGGGTAAGTAAGTCTTATTTCTATTTATGACACTCAAAGCTATGGTTGGGCACTTTATATGTAAAGTTCTAAATATATGTGTTTAAACTTATATTTGCCATGATTCAGGATAATCAGTATTCCTTCATTCAGACTGTCAGTTTCATTTTTTGGGAAAATGCATATAAATTTCATTTTTCTTACCTTCAATTTTCAATTGACTTTTTTTCAAAAATTGCGGGCTGTTGCAGAAAATGCTTCTATTTATTGCGTCATTTTTGCCGCAAGACTTTTTTGGCGCAAAAAATTAGTAATTTCCAGCATCATAGTTGGCGCCGGAAGTTTTTACGTAATTGCGTCATTTTTGACGTATGTGTATTGCAGACGTTTTTTTGGCGCCAAAAAATATCGGCGTCATTCTTGGTGCCAAAATGTGTGGGCGTTATACTTGGCGCCAAAAATACGGGCATCATTCCTGGCGCCAGTTTTTTTCACACTATTTCAGTCTCACTATTCAGTTGCTTCTGGTTTTCTAGAAGCTTGTTTCATTTTGCATTTTTTCCCATTCCTAAAACTGCCATTTAAGGAATTTGATAATTTTGCTTTATATGTTGTTTTTTCTTTTACATATTGCAAGATGTCACTACCTGACCCTGGATCAGAATCTACTTCTGGAAAGACGCTGCCTGATGTCGGTTCTACCAAAGCTAAGTGCATTTGTTGTAAACTTTTGGTAACTGTTCCTCCGGCTGTTGTTTGTGATACTTGTCATGATAAGCTTTCAGACGCAGATAGTATTTCCATTAGTAATAATCCATTACCTGTTGTTGTTCCTTCAACATCTAATGTTCAGGATGTTCCTGTTAATGTTAAAGAATTTGTTTCTATATCTATTCTGAAGGCTCTGTCTGTTATTCCTCCTTCGGCTAAACGTAAGAGGTCTTTTAAAACCGCATATTTCAGATTAATTTTTAAATGACCGCCATCATTCTGACTTATCTATTTCTGATGTGGATCTATCTGATTCAGAAGATTCTACCTCAGATATTGACACTGATAAATCTTCATATTAATTTAAGATGGAGTTTATTCGTTCTTTACTTAAGGAAGTGTTGATTGCTTTAGATATGGGGGAGTTTAGTCCTCTTGATATTAAAACTACTAAGTATTTAAATGCAGTTTTTAAACCTCCTGTGGTTATTCCAGAAGTTTTTTCCAGTTCCTGATGCTATTTCAGAAGTAATTTCTAGGGAATGGAATAGTCTGGGTACTTCATTTACTCCTTCTCCAAGGTTTAAAGGATTACTTTCTGTTATAATTTTTAAGCCAAACAACTAACATATTAAAGTTAATAAACATTAATTAAAACCTACTGACCTATATTTTCTCCAAAACGAAGTTTCATAACGTTATAAAAGTTATATCTTTTATTCCCCGATGATGTCACGTTATCCTGCCCACTATTTTCAGCACTGTGTGTTCAAAATACTTAAACCAATGAAATTGTGTTTAAAGCACAATTTTGAAACCTAGGTATTGTAAACGGATTGGTACAGAGCAAAGGATACCCACGGAGTGGGTTTGGAAAACAATTAAATTTGCAGACAAGATTTCTGATATACGGTAGAGATATGTTAATGAAATGCTATTGATAAAAAGCGTTTTTGGGGTAGTTAGTTAGTAACAGGCATAGAAAATATTTACTTACAGTGGCCCTTTAAGAAATTGTACCCTTTGCCATCTGACAAATTAGAGTTTTGGGATAAAATCCCCAAAGTTGATGGGGCTATTTCTACTCTTGCTAAACGTACTACTATTCCTATGGCAGATAGTACTTCGTTTAAAGATCCTTTAGATAGAAAGCTTGAATCCTTTCTAAGGAAGGCTTATTTATGTTCAGGTAATCTTCTTAGACCTGCTATTTCTTTGGCTGATGTTGCTGCAGCTTCAACTTTCTGGTTGGATGCTTTAGCGCAACAAGTGTCAGACCATAATGTTAATAGCATTATTAAACTCCTTCAACATGCTAATAACTTTATGTGTGATGCCATTTTCGATATCATTAGAATTAATGTCAGGTGTATATCTTTAGCTATTTTAGCTAGAAGAGCTTTATCGCTTGAGTCTTGGAATGCAGATATGACTTCTAAGTCAACATTGCTTTCTCTTTCTTTCCAAGGTAATAAATTGTTTGGTTCTCAGTTAGACTCAATAATTTCAACTGTTACTGGGGGGAAGGGAGCCTTTTTACCTCAGGATAAAAAATCTAAAGGTAAATATAGGGCTGCTAATCGTTTTTGTTCCTTTCGTCAGAATAAGGAACAAAAGCCTGACCCTTCCTCTAAAGGAACAGTTTCCTTCTCCCGTCTGGAATAAATCCAAGCCTTTTAGAAAGTCAAAACCAGCTCCCAAATCCGCATGAAGGTGTGGCTCTCATTCCAGCTCAGCTGGTAGGGGGCAGGTTATGATTTTTCAAAGATGTTTGGATCAATTCGATTCAAAGTCTTTGGATTCAGAACATTGTTTCACAAGGGTACAGAATAGGTTTCAAGGTAAGAACGCCTGTGAAAAGATTTTTTCTTTCACGCATTCCACAAGCGTTTCTGAAATGTGTTTCAGATCTGGAGTCAGCTGGGGTAATTATGCCAGTTCCAGTTCTGGAATGGGGCCTGGGGTTTTATTCAAATCTGTTCATTGTTCCAAAGAAAGAGAATTCTTTCAGACCAGTTCTGGATCTAAAAATATTCAATCGTTATGTAAGGATACCAACATTCAAGATGGTGACTATAAGGACTATTCTGCCTTTTGTTCAGCAAGGGCATTATATGTCCACAATAGACTTACAGGATGCATATCTTCATATTCCAATTCATCCGGATCACTATCAGTTCCTGAGATTCTCATTTCTAGACAAGCATTACCAGTTTGTTGCTCTTCCTTTTGGTCTAGCTACAGCCCCAAGGATCTTTTCAAAGGTTCTCAGTGCCCTTCTCTCTGTAATCAGGGAGCAGGGTATTGCGGTATTTCCTTATTTGGACAATATCTTGGTACTTGCTCAGTCTTTACATTCTGCAGAATATCACACAAATCAACTTGTGTTGTTTCTTCAAAGACATGGTTGGAGGATCAATTTACCAAAGAGTTCCTTGATTCCTCAGACAAGGGTAACCTTTTTAGGTTTCCAAATAGATTCAGTGTCCATGACTTTGTCTCTTACAGAAAAGAGACGTCTGAAATTGGTTTCAGTTTGTCGAAACCTTCAGTCTCAATCTTTCCCTTCGGTAGCTTTATGCATGGAAATTTTAGGTCTCATGACTGCTGCATCGGACGCAATCCCTTTTGCTCGTTTTCACATGAGACCTCTCCAGCTTTGTATGCTGAATCAATGGTGCAGGGATTATACAAAGATATCACAATTAATATTCTTAAATCCCAATGTTCATTCTTCTCTGACTTGGTGGTTGGATCACAATCGTTTAGTTCAAGGGGCCTCTTTTGTTCGTCCAACCTGGACTGTGATCTCAACAGATGCGAGTCTTTTAGGTTGGGGAGCTGTATGGGGATCTCTGACAGCGCAGGGGGTTTGGGAATCTCAGGAGGCGAGATTACCAATCAATATTTTGGAACTCCGTGCGATTTTCAGAGCTCTTCAGTTCTGACCTCTTCTGAAGAGAGAATCGTTTATTTGTTTTCAGACAGACAATTTCACAACTGTGGCATATGTCAATCATCAAGGGGGGACTCACAGTCCTCAGGCTATGAAAGAAGTATCTCGGATACATGTATGGGCAGAATCCAGCTCCTGTCTAATTTCTGCGGTTCATATCCCAAGTATAGACAATTGGGAAGCGGATTATCTCAGTCGCCAGACGTTACATCCGGGCGAATGGTCTCTTCACCCAGAAGTATTTCTTCAGATTGTACAAATCTGGGGGCTTCCAGAAATAGATCTTATGGCCTCTTATCTAAACAAGAAATTTCCCAGGTATCTGTCCAGATCCAGGGATCCTCAGGCGGAAGCGGTGGATGCATTGTCACTTCCTTGGAATTATCAACCTGCTTATATCTTTCCGCCTCTAGTTCTTCTTCCAAGAGTGATTTCCAAAATCCTAATGGAGCGTTCGTTTGTACTGCTGGTGGCTCCAGCATGGCCGCACAGGTTTTGGTATGCGGATCTCGTTCAGATGGCAAGTTGCCAACCTTGGACACTTCCATTAAGGCCAGACCTTCTATCTCAAGGCCCATTTTTCCATCAGGATCTCAAATCATTAAATTTGAAGGTATGGAGATTGAACGCTTAATACTTAGTCATAGAGTTTTCTCTGATTCAGTGATTAATACTATGTTACAGGCTCGTAAATCTGTGTCTAGGAAGATCTATTACCGAGTCTGGAAGACTTACATTTCTTGGTGTTCTTCACATAAATTCTCTTGGCATTCTTTTAGAATTCCTAGAATTTTACAATTTCTTCAAGATGGTTTGGATAAGGGTTTGTCTGCAAGTTCCTTGAAAGGACAAATCTCTGCTCTTTTGGTTCTTTTTCACAGAAAGATTGCTAATCATCCTGATATTCATTGTTTTGTACAGGGTTTGGTTCGAATCAAGCCTGTCATTAAGTCAATTTCTCCTCCTTGGAGTCTCAATTTGGTTCTGAGGGTTTTACAGGCTCCTCCGTTTGAACCTATGTATTCTCTGGATATTAAATTACTTTCCTGGAAAGTTTTGTTCCTTTTGGCCATCTCTTCTGCTAGAAGAGTTTCTGAATTATCTGCTCTTTCTTGCGAATCTCCTTTTCTGATTTTTCATCAGGATAAGGCGGTGTTGCAGACTTCATTTAAATTTTTACCTAAAGTTGTATATTCTAACAACATTAGTAGAGAAATTGTTGTCCCTTCATTGTGTCCTAATCCTAAGAATTCTCTGGAGAAATCTTTACATTCTTTGGATGTAGTTAGAGCTTTGAAATATTATGTTGAAGCAACTAAAGATTTCAGGAAGACTTCTAGTCTATTTGTTATCTTTTCTGGTTCTAGGAAAGGTCAGAAGGCTTCTGCCATTTCTTTGGCGTCTTGGTTAAAGTCTTTGATTCATCATGCTTATGTGGAGTCGGGTAAATTCCCGCCTCAAAGGATTACGGCTCATTCTACTAGGTCAGTTTCTACTTCATGGGCTTTTAGAAATGAAGCTTCTGTTGATCAGATTTGCAAAGCAGCAACTTGGTCTTCTTTGCATAATTTTACTAAATTCTACCATTTTGATGTTTTCTCTTCTTCTGAAGCAGTTTTTGGTAGAAAAGTACTTCAGGCAGCCGTTTCAGTTTGATTCTTCTGCTTATAATTTCAGTTTTTTTCATTATAAGATTAAAACTTTTTGATTTTGGTTGTGGATTATTTTTTCAGCGGAATTGGCTGTCTTTATTTTATCCCTCCCTCTCTAGTAACTCTTGCGTGGAAGTTCCACATCTTGGGTATTTGTTATCCCATACGTCACTAGCTCATGGACTCTTGCTAATTACATGAAAGAAAACATAATTTATGTAAGAACTTACCTGATAAATTAATTTCTTTCATATTAGCAAGAGTCCATGAGGCCCACCCTTTTTGTGGTGGTTATGATTTTTTTGTATAAAGCACAATTATTCCAATTCCTTATTTTTTTTATGCTTTCGCTCCTTTTTTATCACCCCACTTCTTGGCTATTCACTAAACTGAATTGTGGGTGTGGTGAGGGGTGTATTTATAGGCATTTTAAGGTTCGGGAAACTTTGCCCCTCCTGGTAGGAATGTATATCCCATACGTCACTAGCTCATGGACTCTTGCTAATATGAAAGAAATGAATTTATCAGGTAAGTTCTTACATAAATTACAGGCAAGTTTGTATTTATTTTAACTAGGTAGAATAGTTACTAAATAGTTATTAACTATTTAATAACTACCTAGCTAAAATAAATACAAAAGTACCTGTAAAATAAAACCTAACCTAAGTTACAATAACACCTAACACTACACTACAATTAAATAAATTAACTAAATTAAATACAAATACCTAAATTAAATTAAATTAGCTAAAGTACAAAAAAACCCCCACTAAATTACAGAAAATAATAAACAAATTACAAGATATTTAAACTAATTACACCTAATCTAATAGCCCTATCAAAATAAAAAAAGCCCCCCCAAAATAAAAAACCCTAGCCTAAACAAAACTACCAATAGTCCTTAAAATGGCTTTTTGCGGGGCATTGCCCCAAAGTAATCAGCTTTTTTACCTGTAAAAATACAAACAACCCCCCCAACAGTAAAACCCACCACCCACACAACCAACCTCCCAAATAAAAGCCTAACTAAAAAAACCTAAGCTCCCCATTGCCCTGAAAAGGGCATTTGGATGGGCATTGCCCTTAAAAGGGCAGTTAGCTCTTTTGCGGCCCAAAATCTCTAATCTAAAAAATAAAACCCACCAAATACACCCTTAAAAAAAACCTAACACTAACCCCCTGAAGATCGACTTACTGTTCTGAACATCCGACATCCATCGGCAGAAGTCTTCATCCAACCGGGTCGAAGTCCTCAACGAAGCCGGGAGAAGTCTTCATCCAAGCCGGGCGAAGTGGTCCTCCAGACGGGCTGAAGTCTTCATCTAGACGGCATCTTCTATCTTCATCCATCCGACGCAGAGCAGCTCCATCTTCAAGACATCTGATGCGGAACATTCTCTTTATCCGACGGACTAACGACGAATGAAGGTACCTTTAAGTGACGTCATCCAAGATGGCGTCCCTTAGATTCCGATTAGCTAATAGAATTCTATCAGCCAATCGGAATTAAGGTAGAAAAAATCCTATTGGCTGATGCAATCAGCCAATAGGATTGAAGTTCAATCCTATTGGCTGATGCAATCAGCCAATAGGATTGAGCTTGCATTCTATTGGCTGTTGCAATCGTCGGATGAAGAGAGGGTTTTAATTTTAGGTTAGGGACTTTTGGCTGAAAAAGAGCTAAATGCCCCTTAAGGGCAATACCCATACAAATGCCCTTTTCAGGGCAATGCGGAGCTTAGGTTTTTTTTAGAAAGGTTTTTATTTGGGGGGTTTAATTGTGTGGGTGGTGGGTTTTACTGTTAGGGGGTTGTTTGTATTTTATTTTACAGGTAAAAGAGCTGATTTCTTTGGGGCAATGCCCCGCAAAAGGCCCTTTTAAGGGCCATTGGTAGTTTATTGTAGGCTAGGGTTTTTTTTATTTTGGGGGGGCTTTTTTATTTTGATAGGGCTATTAGATTAGGTGTAATTAGATTAATATTTGATCATTTATTTTTTATTTTGTGCAACTTAGTGTTTTTTATTTTGTGTAACAGTGTTTTTTATTTTGTTATTTTTTTGTAACTTAGTAATTTGTAATTGTAGATTTAAATAATTTGAGTAGGGTTAGGTTTTTAAATATGTAATATAGTTAATTTAATTGTTAGTTTAATGTAATTTTAGTATAATAGTTAGGGTAGGTTAATTAATAGTTTAATATAGTTTAATGTAATTGCAGGATAATAGTTAGGGTAGGTTAATTATTAGTAGTTTAATATAGTTTATTTTAATTCTAAAGGTAAGTTTAAATTTATTATAAGATAGGGATGAGTTAATATTTAATGTAAAGTTAGTGGGTTGTTAGGTTTAGGGGTTAATAGCTTAATTTAGTTTATGGCGATGTGGGAGGCTGGCGGTTTGGGGGTTAATAGGTTTAGTAAGTGGTAGTGATGTGGGAGGCCAGGGGTTTAGGGGTTAATAGCTTTATTTAGTTGCAGAGGGGTCCGGGGGGGATAGTGGTTAATAAATTTATTAGAGTTGCGGTGGGCTCCAGGAGGGGAGGGATAGGGGTTAATAACTTTATTAGAGTTTTGGTGGGCTCCGGGAGTGGAGGGATAGGGGTTAATACCTTTATTAGAGTTGCGGTGGGCTCCAGGAGTGGAGGGATAGGGGTTAATAACTTTATTAGAGTTGCGGTGGACTCCGGGAGCAGTGGGATAGGGGTTAAACATTTAAGTATAGTGGCAGTGTTTAGTGACAGGGTACAAATAAAGTTGGGAAAAAGCATATATAGCAGCGAAATTGATGACTGTTAGTTAACAACAGTCCGCTGCTCATCGCCCTGTACTTGGTGCACGGATTTTTGACAGCTGTTTTTATAAATAAGGAGAGTGTATTCAGGTCAGCGGCCGCAATGTTTGGAGATGTTAGGCGAGCGTATTGGTGCATAGTTGACTGCTTGATAATTCGGCCTCCTTCTGTGGAATTAATTGATAATCAGTATGGCCTTGCAATGAACGTTACATTCTATACCACTCTGTGTTGACAAATGATCTATACAATATTCTATCTATGTACTAAATCCATATTCAGTGTGTTGAGAGTAGTGATTTTAGGTATGTTTTGTTTGGATGTAAGTTATAGCATTGGAAAATAATTTTATGTTGGAAGCTAGTTCACCAACGTCTGTTGTGATCACACAGTTTTATAATAGGCAAAGGATATATGTGATATTCTACGTTAGAGATATAGCTGTGTTCAATACCACCTCTCTGTGCGATAAGGTAAAGCTGCTGACTGAATCTATATTATTGGATATTAATACGCGTATATATTATCTGATATCATAGCCCAATGTGGTTTCATACGACTGATGCTATAAAATATATCTCATCAACTACTACTCTAGGAAGAAGTCAAAGTTAATATATTAGTATTCGGTTTTATAAGTGTTGCTTAGCAACCCCCGAGTCACTGTGATGAAAGCTTTCATGGCTGCACAACCATATAACGTTGTGCCGGGTACTTAAATATCACCCCACTGCATCGGGATTGATGCTCCTATTTGATAGGTCATAACTTATTGTGTGGCTGGTTTGGTTTTTATGCTCCCGCTAAATATATTGGTTCTGAATGTTTATGGAAATCGATCTCGTCCTAAATACCAGTTGACCACATTAGGTCTTCAGGTCTAATTTCTGTCATAAAATCATGTACTTCTATGTTGTACTTTATACACAAAATCTTGGGGGTATATTGTTACGTAATAGATGCTTGGCGATGTATATGTTATGCTTCAACACGTGTTTGTCTCCAAATACTAAATTGGTTAACCAAATTGCAACCTTTCAGCAATTGGCTAATAATTTATTAGGTAATAGCAATGTAGATAGAGTGGGGCCTATCTATCAACCTCTGCTGCTCCATAACCTGTCCGCCTGCTCTCAGCAGGTGGACAGACATCGCCGGAAATCAACCCGATCGAGTACGATCGAGTTGATTGACACCCCCCTGCTGGTGGCCTATTGGCCGCGAGTCTGCAGGGGGCGGCGTTGCACCAGCAGCTCTTGTGAGCTGCTGGTGCAATGCTGAATACGGCGAGCGTATTGCTCTCCGTATTCAGAGAGGTCTGTCGGACCTGATCCGCACTGTCAGATAAGGTCCGACAGACCTTAATAAATAGAGGCCAATGTATTCAATACCAGTATCAGAATAGTTAGAAAATAACAAATGTCTCAAGTTACTATTGGGTTTGGGTTAACATTCAGCTCATTAGTAATCAGACTCAGTATTTATACATGGATCTGTATGTCCGCTATAGCAGTTAGCTAATCTATAAATAGTGCTCAAAATACTGTGCTATGACCCAGGTTAAATTAATAAGTCTCCAAAGGCTTACCGACCCCTATCATTATCCAGTATAAGATCGCTGTATATCTGCGAACGTAACTATTGTTAGGTGCTGTGATACGGATCTAACGGCATGTTATAGATCCCACTGCGTGTTATAGATCTCACTGCAAGTTATAGATCCCACTGCATGTTATAGATCCCACTGCATGTTATAGATCTCACTGCAAGTTATAGATCCCACTGCATGTTATAGATCCCACTGCGTGTTATAGATCTCACTGCAAGTTATAGATCCCACTGCATGTTATAGATCTCACTGCAAGTTATAGATCCCACTGCAAGTTATAGATCCCACTGCATGTTATAGATCTCACTGCAAGTTATAGATCCCACTGCATGTTATAGATCCCACTGCATGTTATAGATCTCACTGCAAGTTATAGATCCCACTGCATGTTATAGATCTCACTGCAAGTTATAAATCCCACTGCATGTTATAGATTTCATTGCATGTTATAGATCCCACTGCGTGTTATAGATCTCACTTTGTGTTATAGATCTCATTGTATGTTATAGATCCAACTGCTTGTTGTAGAGCCCATTGCATGTTATAGATCTTACTGCATGTTATAGATCTCACTGCATGTTATAGATCTTACTGCATGTTATAGATCTCATTGCATGTTATAGATCTCACTGCATGTTATAGATCTTACTGCATGTTATAGATCTCATTGCATGTTATAGATCTCACTGCATGTTATAGATCTCATTGCATGTTATAGATCTCACTGCATGTTATAGATCTTATTGCATGTTATAGATCTCATTGCATGTTATAGATCTCACTGCATGTTATAGATCTCACTGCAAGTTATAGATCTCACTGCATGTTATAGATCCCACTGCATGTTATAGATCCCACTGCATGTTATAGATCTCACTGCATGTTATAGATCCCACTGCATGTTATAGATCCCACTGCATGTTATAGATCCAACTGCTTGTTGTAGAGCCCATTGCATGTTATAGATCTTACTGTGGATGATGAAAGTGCTACAAAGCAGCAAAATATTCTGAAGAATACGCAACTATGTTGAAAGAGCTAGTTGGAATATTCCAAGCTCCTAACATAGCGGCATTGCCTAAAGGCATTTACTAAACACGCGATTGGTCAGGGATGCTGGCTTAGGCAACACCCCTGACCATATTGGCCATGTATTATTATTATTATCATTTATTTGTATAGCGCCGCCAAATTCTGTAGTCCTGAATGTATAGTAAACAATCCCTTGTAAACTAAACTGCCACATACCAACCGCAAGTACTATCTATTAACCCCCTATGCCGTCACATACCTACTACAAATTCTATATATTAGCCCCTATGCCCCCATAAACCACAAACACAAACTACCTAACCCCCTTTAAACTAAATCCACTAAGTTTAAAAAATATTTAACTTCTGCCGCTTTCACTCTGCATCTTCTTCAATGGCTAGGCCCAGGTTCCACATCTTCTTTTCTTCGGCTCTATTTGGGGAGCCCTACTCTTCTTTATGCAATCTCCGCCTCACACTGAAAACCCGGAAGCGTGAAACCCTAATATATGGGGGTACAAATGAATTCCGATTGGCTGATTTCAAATAAGTCGATCCATATTGACTGAATTGAATCAGCTAATAGCAAGAAATTTTTAAAATTTAAATTTGAATTGTCCAAAAGAAAAGGATAATTAGAACTTAAATTTAAAAAGTTCTTGAAAAGATGTGAGATAAACATGAAGTGAGCAACTGGTACAGACGTTATTTGAGATAAACATGAAGTGAGCAACTGGTACAGAGGGTTTGTGAGATAAACATGAAGTGAGCAACTGGTACAGACGTTATTTGAGATAAACATGAAGTGAGCAACTGGTACAGAGGGTTTGTGAGATAAACATGAAGTGAGCAACTGGTACAGACGTTATTTGAGATAAACATGACGTGAGCAACTGGTACAGACGTTATGTGAGATAAACATGAAGTGAGCAACTGGTACAGAGGGTATGTGAGATAAACATGACGTGAGCTAGTGGTACAGAGGGGTATGTGAGATAAACATGAAGTGAGCAACTGGTACAGACGTTATGTGAGATAAACATGAAGCGAGCAACTGGTACAGAGGGTATGTGAGATAAACATGACGTGAGCTAGTGGTACAGACGTTATGTGAGATAAACATGACGTGAGCTAGTGGTACAGAGGGATATGTGAGATAAACATGACGTGAGCTAGTGGTACAGAGGGATATGTGAGATAAACATGACGTGAGCTAGTGGTACAGAGGGATATGTGAGATAAACATGACGTGAGCTAGTGGTACAGAGGGTATGTGAGATAAACATGACGTGAGCTAGTGGTACAGACGTTATGTGAGATAAACATGACGTGAGCTAGTGGTACAGACGTTATGTGAGATAAACATGACGTGAGCTAGTGGTACAGAGGGATATGTGAGATAAACATGAAGTGAGCTAGTGGTACAGAGGGGTATGTGAGATAAACATGACGTGAGCTAGTGGTACAGACGTTATGTGAGATAAACATGAAGTGAGCTAGTGGTACAGACGTTATGAGAGATAAACATGAAGTGAGCAACTGGTACAGAGGGTATGTGAGATAAACATGACGTGAGCTAGTGGTACAGAGGGGTATGTGAGATAAACATGAAGTGAGCAACTGGTACAGACGTTATGTGAGATAAACATGAAGTGAGCAACTGGTACAGAGGGTATGTGAGATAAACATGACGTGAGCTAGTGGTACAGACGTTATGTGAGATAAACATGACGTGAGCTAGTGGTACAGAGGGATATGTGAGATAAACATGACGTGAGCTAGTGGTACAGAGGGATATGTGAGATAAACATGACGTGAGCTAGTGGTACAGAGGGATATGTGAGATAAACATGACGTGAGCTAGTGGTACAGAGGGATATGTGAGATAAACATGACGTGAGCTAGTGGTACAGAGGGTATGTGAGATAAACATGACGTGAGCTAGTGGTACAGACGTTATGTGAGATAACACTCTCTCTGTTGCAATTATTTAATACTTAGCCATCACAGTATCTAATATATAGGATACTTAGTAATTCAATTATAAGACCTTGATAATGTTATGGGTGTAAATATCGGTTAATCTTCCCTGTGGCTATATGGCCTTATATATGGCCAATCTATTAGATTACCACAAAGGGATATTGGTATTTTATATACCCATTACACTTGAATACTGAGGTCTTAGTTTGTAAATTTGCTCTCAAGTTATGACAAATTGTAATGTGTGTAGCACAGCTCAGGAATTTGGATTATTAATTGCTTAAATTAAGGTTCTAGTTAGATGTGTCTAAACAAGAAAACTAGACCCAATACTCACGAGTTAAGCTTCACATAACTGAATATTGATCTATGTATATATCACTTATTCATATGAGTTATCACTTAGTGAGTTACTGCAGTATAAAACTAAAACTATGTTGCTTAGTTGTCTTGTAATTCGGTCGAGTTTGGATTAGCTTCTATGTAATAGTCCGTCTACAATTATGAGGGGGGTCAACATGCATGTACTAGTTTTGATTGGCTGTAGTCTGCATTTACTGATACTGTACGCTATAGTATTTATTAATAGTAATTCAACATTATGATAAATTATGTAAAGTTCAACAAGCTCACAAGATCTGTGCCAAATATATAATTGGATTATTCTTAATTTATCCAGCTTTTATTCCAGTGTGAAATATTGTGTCTTGTCACACTGCCTGTGTTTAAGTTTTGCTGCAACGTTATAGACTGTTAGCTTGTAGTGGCTAACCCAAAATATCTAGTATAATGTCATATACTAAGTACAAGGTATCAGATTTCTAGTATATTGCTATTCTCTCCCCCTCTATAATATATATTCTGTGTTGCTGCACAATTATTAGCTAGAAACTTAATAAATCTTATTTAAGCTGATATACCAAAGCTAGCATTATGCTCTGAAGACCTGAAAGTTACACAATTTTTTACGCTAAAGAGAGCAACAGGATATACCTGCTTGTGACTGTGAACAGCCACAAATTACTAAGTATGGTTTTTAAAGTAATAATTTTTAAGCTAAAGTAACATAAATAGTTTTTCAAACAGAGAGGCAATTAAAAAAACACGAGGACCCCTGACGCAGCGTTTCACTTAACGCATCCTCAGAGGGGTAACCCGGGCCGGCATACTTCCGGAAATATATAGGCTTCGTATGTCCCACCTTTCACCTCTGATAGGTTGGGGATTGCTATTCACATTGGTAGAGCCTACGTCAATCACTGGATAGTTGACGTCATTTTCGTTACTACGGAGACAACGTGTAAACAACATGGTTGTTAAGTTTCTCATGAATGAATACGGATTGTGAAGTAAAGCATGTTAAAGTTACTTAATAGTTTTTCACTTGCATATATTTTAAGAATTTGTTACCTTGTGTATTCATTTTTGCAGGCGCACATAGTTGCAAATGTGAGGAGGAAATAAAAAATTATTTCCGTAAGGTTATAGGAATCCTGTACAGATAAATTCCATATATTTTAAAATTTGACAATGTACACTATATATAAAGTGGAATCATAAGTGTATTATGATGTGACATAGAAATAAGGTGAATACTAACATGGTGTTGAACCAGCTATTGTTTGATGAAAAGGAAAAAAAAAAAAAAAAAAATATTTTAAATAAATATTCGCTCATGTGAAATAAATTTGAATAAGGTGTGGTGAAAGGTTATGTGATACAAGAGCCATTAAGGCATTGGCTGGAAACTGCTTATGGGAAATGAATGGTGATGCTTAATAATGTGAAGAGGTGCTATAATATAAGCATATGTTGCACATTAAACTTTATAAACTAAAAGGGATTGCGATGCTTAAAGTGAGGCTAAATAGAAACTTGTACTGCATAAAAAAAGGGGGAACAAATGAAACAAGGGGGTGAGTGAAACTAGGAGAGTGATGAGTGAATAATGTGAGAAAGTGATATTGTGTAGTCATTGTGAGCATTGTACTTATTACTTAAAAGAAATTATAATGCTTAAAGTGGAGCTATATTGCCTCTACTTAAAAGAGGGAATGAGTGCAAGAGGGGTATGTGAAAGAAAATGAATAAATGGTGAAGTTATAGTTAGTTATATGATATTTGAATATGTGTTAAGTAGATTATACCATATATGTTTGACTGTATGGTATGTAAATCTGTATTAAGTAATTTATTCCAAATATACATGATAGTTATTGTTGTCATTAAGTCCATGGGGTTTGACACTATTCAGTAGGTGTATCCATTTACACTCCATTTTGAGTAGTGTTTGTTCTAAGTTGCCTCCTCTAATGCCTAAAGTTGCCTTTTGCAGTACTGAAAATTTCAGCAATGAATCATTGCTGTTGTGTTTATGATAGAAGTGCCTAGCAACACTAGTTATCTGTTTATCTTTCTCCATGTCTTTACGGGCGTTTCTAATATTTCTGCTATGTTCCATGATTCGTGTCCTTATTTGTCGTGTCGTCATTCCGACATAGAACAGCTTACATGGACACTGGAGGACATAGACAACACCTGTTGTAGTACAGGAGAAATGATCAGATAATATATGTTTGTTTGCATATTTATCATCAATGTCCTTAATTTTCCACACCTTGGGACATGTATTACACGTTCCACATGGGAACATCCCTTTCGATTGGCAGGCTCTTTTAGGCTTATGGATGTAGTGACTAGTGACCAGTGTGTCTTTAAGATTTTTCGGTCTTTTATATCCAATTGAGACTCTATCCCCGATCTGGGTTGCAAGTAGGGGATCATTTTTTAAGATATGCCAGTGGTCATTTATTATAGTTGTTATCTGTTTTATTTGCGGGTTGTATGTTGTGATTAGTCTTGGTTTATTGTCCTGCTTTTTCTGACGTGGTTGAAGGAGTTTTTGTCTATCTTGCTGTAAGGCCTGTATTCTGGCTTTTTTTATTGACCTTTTACTATAGCCTCTGTCTTGAAGCCTGTTGGAGAGTTTGGATGCTTCCTGCTTGAATACATTTAAATCAGAGCAATTCCTTCTCAACCTAGTGAATTCACCTTTTGGGATGGCCTTAAGAGTACAGGGGGCATGGGCACTAGTATGATACAGCAGAGTGTTAGTGGCTGTTTTTTTTCGATATATAGTAGTGCTTACTCTTCCTTCTGGATCAACTTGTATTTGTAAGTCTAAGAAGTTGACCTGTTATTGACTGTATTCATATGTGAGTTTAATGTTAAGTTTGTTATTGTTTAAAACATTCATAAACTCACATAGTATTGGTTCAGGGCCATCCCAAATAAACAGTATATCATCTATATACCGAATCCAACAAGGGATATACTGTGTATATCTATCGTTGTCACTAGTGAAGACTGTTAAGTTCTCCCACCATCCTAGGAATAGGTTTGCGTACGTGGGTGCACAGGCTGTACCCATTGCGGTACCCTGTGTTTGTAAGAAAAAGCGATCTTTAAATGTAAAGTAATTGTGGTGTAGTACAAAATGTAATAATTCTTTAATAAACTGATTGTGTTCATGATTGTCATTCACATTTGTGCTTAAGTAATAGGAAATTGCTTGTTCACCCAGATGATGTTTGATATTGGTGTACAATGATTCCACATCGGCTGTTATGATAAAGGAGTTAGGAGATAGTATCATGTTGTTTAATTTTTGCAATACCTCCATAGTGTCCTTAACATACGAAGGTAGTGTGTATAAATACTCTCTCAGTCGTTGGTCGATGTATTGACTCGGTTTTTCAGTGAGACTGCCGTTGCCTGACACTATAGGCCGGCCTGGTGGTTTGTGGATATTTTTATGTATCTTGGGGATCATGTAGAATGTGGCCGTAGTTGGATATTGTTGAGATAGAAATTGTTTCTCAGTACTGTTAATGATTTTATCCTTATAAGCCTTATCTATGATCTTATTATATTTTTCACTGTACATAGCAGTAGGATTGCCAAAAAGTTTTTTATAGCAGAGTTTATTATCCAGTTGTTTAGTGGCTTCTTCAAGATACATGTTCTTCTCCCATAGAACTATATTACCACCTTTATCAGATTGCTTTATGATGGTATCATGCCATGTGTGGATTTCTTTTAATGCTTTTTGTTCTTGTTTTGTCAGATTAGGGTTTATCTTGAGATCAGGCAGTTTTTCTATTTTATCACAAACCATTTCATTAAACACTTGGATCTGTGGAGATAGATTACCAGGAGGAATATACTTTGATTTATTTTTTATTTGTTTTCTCCAATCAGTTTCTGGGGTAGTAATTTCTGAGTTGTCATTTAACAAGTCTTGTAAGTCTTGCAACGCTAATTGATCTGTCATAGTCCAGTCATCTCCAAGTTCTTTTTTGGCATATAGCTTTTTCAACAGTAGCTTCCTAGTATATAGATTAATATCTTTAACAACTTCAAATTTGTTTAATTTGTTTGTTGGACAAAAACTAAGACCTTTAGACAGGACAGAGATGTGGGTTTGATCTAGAACGTGGTCAGTTAAGTTTATTATTTTTAAGTGCCCATCCTGATCTTTGAGAATGGGCTTGGTTGTCTCCTTCTTGTCTCTCTTTGAGGGGTGGTTGATGGTTTGCGCTTGTTGGGTCTTGAATCTGGTACCTTGTTGCTGCCTGGTATTGTGCGCTGCCTGTCCGTTGTAATTCCTAAAAAAGAGGAGGGGCTAGTAGATGTTGAGGGAGCTGATGGGTCATTAGGGGTTAAGGCCTGTGTTTGTAATCTGGTATATACCCTTGGCTGAATGTTCATTTCACTGTTAATGCTTTCTATAGAAGTGTCAGAGTCAGATATATCAGTTTCGCTGTCGTTTTGTAATGTTGTATTTTGATACTGATTGTTATTTCTTGAGCGAGTGTTGTATCTTTTCTGCCATTTGTACACTCTTTTGTTTAGATAATCTGATTGATCTCTTTGATATTTCTGTTTTTTTGTTTGAATGAGTTCATTTTCCAATTTGTCCAGTTCAGATTGGTATTGAGTATAGAGATTTGTGAATTTTTCTAAATTTTCAAAGTTTTTTAGATTATCATTGTAAGTTTTTATTTCTGCTTCTAAGGAAGCAACTTCATCTTCGTCTGCTTCTATTAGTATTTGTATTAGTGTGAATGAACAGGTTGTCAGTGCCTTTTCCCATCTTTCTATGTGTTCTGGTTTTTTTAAATCAAACCCAGGAAACATCTTTATACGTAATCCTCTAGGGATCATTTTATCTTGTAGGTATTTTTGAAAAAAATGTAAGTTCCACCATCTCTTTGTATGTTTGTATAGTGTTTTGTGTGACTGGCATAAAAGGTCATTGATCTGATCCTCCCCTACATTTTGAGGTGGTTCATTTGATGTGTTGAAAATAGAATTAAGATCTTGCAATCTTTTTTGTTGTCTTAGTAGTAAGTCATTCTGTAAACTCATTGTGATAGTTCTCAGTAATAGGTTCTTAAGAAAACCTAGTATAAACACTAGGTATACGTACTAACGTGATAAGGAAAAGTTTGAACCTTTATTTGTGAGGTTTTAAAGAGTATTCTGCCTAAGTGTTTTGTTTCTTAACTTTAATTTTTGCTTACAGTAATGCAATTTTAGATTAATGTCTGAACACTTAGGAAGCAGTGCATAAGCATAGGGAAAACTTATTTTTACAACAGAAGGGCTATCTCTGCTGCGAGAGCAGGATAGTCCAAAAAGAATGCTTGTTTGCACTTGAATTAAATTATTTAGTTTAGTTCGGTCGGTTACTGGAACTTAAGACAGAAAAATATGCCCAATTTTAAAATATAACCTTTATTAGTTGATTTCATAAAAAAGACAGCATGAAGTATGTGTGTATGCTACCCTTCGAAATGTTAAAAACACTCTCTCTGTTGCAATTATTTAATACTTAGCCATCACAGTATCTAATATATAGGATACTTAGTAATTCAATTATAAGACCTTGATAATGTTATGGGTGTAAATATCGGTTAATCTTCCCTGTGGCTATATGGCCTTATATATGGCCAATCTATTAGATTACCACAAAGGGATATTGGTATTTTATATACCCATTACACTTGAATACTGAGGTCTTAGTTTGTAAATTTGCTCTCAAGTTATGACAAATTGTAATGTGTGTAGCACAGCTCAGGAATTTGGATTATTAATTGCTTAAATTAAGGTTCTAGTTAGATGTGTCTAAACAAGAAAACTAGACCCAATACTCACGAGTTAAGCTTCACATAACTGAATATTGATCTATGTATATATCACTTATTCATATGAGTTATCACTTAGTGAGTTACTGCAGTATAAAACTAAAACTATGTTGCTTAGTTGTCTTGTAATTCGGTCGAGTTTGGATTAGCTTCTATGTAATAGTCCGTCTACAATTATGAGGGGGGTCAACATGCATGTACTAGTTTTGATTGGCTGTAGTCTGCATTTACTGATACTGTACGCTATAGTATTTATTAATAGTAATTCAACATTATGATAAATTATGTAAAGTTCAACAAGCTCACAAGATCTGTGCCAAATATATAATTGGATTATTCTTAATTTATCCAGCTTTTATTCCAGTGTGAAATATTGTGTCTTGTCACACTGCCTGTGTTTAAGTTTTGCTGCAACGTTATAGACTGTTAGCTTGTAGTGGCTAACCCAAAATATCTAGTATAATGTCATATACTAAGTACAAGGTATCAGATTTCTAGTATATTGCTATTCTCTCCCCCTCTATAATATATATTCTGTGTTGCTGCACAATTATTAGCTAGAAACTTAATAAATCTTATTTAAGCTGATATACCAAAGCTAGCATTATGCTCTGAAGACCTGAAAGTTACACAATTTTTTACGCTAAAGAGAGCAACAGGATATACCTGCTTGTGACTGTGAACAGCCACAAATTACTAAGTATGGTTTTTAAAGTAATAATTTTTAAGCTAAAGTAACATAAATAGTTTTTCAAACAGAGAGGCAATTAAAAAAACACGAGGACCCCTGACGCAGCGTTTCACTTAGCATACACACATACTTCATGCTGTCTTTTTTATGAAATCAACTAATAAAGGTTATATTTTAAAATTGGGCATATTTTTCTGTCTCAAGTTCCAGTAACCGACCGAACTAAACTAAATAATTTAATTCAAGTGCAAACAAGCATTCTTTTTGGACTATCCTGCTCTCGCAGCAGAGATAGCCCTTCTGTTGTAAAAATAAGTTATGTGAGATAAACATGACGTGAGCTAGTGGTACAGAGGGATATGTGAGATAAACATGAAGTGAGCTAGTAGTACAGACGTTATGTGAGATAAACATGAAGTGAGCTAGTGGTACAGACGTTATGTGAGATAAACATGACGTGAGCTAGTGGTACAGAGGGTATGTGAGATAAACATGACGTGAACTAGTGGTACAGATGTTATGTGAGATAAACATGACGTGAGCTAGAGGTACAGAGGGTATGTGAGATAAACATGACGTGAGCTAGTGGTACAGAGGGTATGTGAGATAAACATGACGTGAGCTAGTGGTACAGATGTTATGTGAGATAAACATGACGTGAGCAACTGGTACAGAGGGTATGTGAGATAAACATGAAGTGAGCAACTGGTACAGAGGGTATGTGAGATAAACATGAAGTGAGCAACTGGTACAGAGGGTATGTGAGATAAACATGAAGTGAGCAACTGGTACAGAGGGTATGTGAGATAAACATGAAGTGAGCAACTGGTACAGAAGGTATGTGAGATAAACATGACGTGAGCAACTGGTACAGAGGGTATGTGAGATAATCATGAAGTGAGCAACTGGTACAGAGGGTATGTGAGATAAACATGAAGTGAGCAACTGGTACAGAGGGTATGTGAGATAAACATGACGTGAGCAACTGGTACAGAGGGTATGTGAGATAAACATGACGTGAGCAACTGGTACAGAGGGTATGTGAGATAAACATGAAGTGAGCAACTGGTACAGAGGGTATGTGAGATAAACATGAAGTGAGCTAGTGGTACAGAGGGGTATGTGAGATAAACATGAAGTGAGCTAGTGGTACAGACGTTATGTGAGATAAACATTAAGTGAGATAGTGGCACAGAGGGTATGTGAGATAAACATGAAGTGAGCTAGTGGTACAGAGGGGTATGGGAGATAAACATGAAGTGAGCTAGTGGTACAGATGTTATGTGAGATAAACATGAAGTGAGCTAGTGGTACAGAGGGGTATGTGAGATAAACATGAAGTGAGCTAGTGGTACAGACGTTATGTGAGATAAACATGAAGTGAGCTAGTGGTACAGAGGGGTATGTGAGATAAACATGACGTGAGCTAGTGGTACAGACGTTATGTGAGATAAACATGAAGTGAGCTAGTGGTACAGACGTTATGTGAGATAAACATGAAGTGAGCTAGTGGTACAGACGTTATGTGAGATAAACATGAAGTGAGCTAGTGGTACAGAGGGTATGTGAGATAAACATGACGTGAGCTAGTGGTACAGACGGGTATGTGAGATAAACATGAAGTGAGCTACTGGTACAGACGTTATGTGAGATAAACATGAAGTGAGCTACTGGTACAGAGGGTATGTGAGATAAACATGACGTGAGCTAGTGGTACAGACGTTATGTGAGATAAACATGACGTGAGCTAGTGGTACAGAGGGATATGTGAGATAAACATGACGTGAGCTAGTGGTACAGAGGGATATGTGAGATAAACATGACGTGAGCTAGTGGTACAGAGGGATATGTGAGATAAACATGACGTGAGCTAGTGGTACAGAGGGATATGTGAGATAAACATGAAGTGAGCTAGTGGTACAGAGGGTATGTGAGATAAACATGACGTGAGCTAGTGGTACAGACGTTATGTGAGATAAACATGACGTGAGCTAGTGGTACAGACGTTATGTGAGATAAACATGACGTGAGCAAGTGGTACAGAGGGATATGTGAGATAAACATGAAGTGAGCTAGTGGTACAGAGGGGTATGTGAGATAAACATGACGTGAGCTAGTGGTACAGACGTTATGTGAGATAAACATGACGTGAGCTAGTGGTACAGACGTTATGTGAGATAAACATGACGTGAGCTAGTGGTACAGAGGGATATGTGAGATAAACATGAAGTGAGCTAGTAGTACAGACGTTATGTGAGATAAACATGAAGTGAGCTAGTGGTACAGACGTTATGTGAGATAAACATGACGTGAGCTAGTGGTACAGAGGGTATGTGAGATAAACATGACGTGAACTAGTGGTACAGATGTTATGTGAGATAAACATGACGTGAGCTAGTGGTACAGACGGTATGTGAGATAAACATGACGTGAGCTAGTGGTACAGAGGGTATGTGAGATAAACATGACGTGAGCTAGTGGTACAGATGTTATGTGAGATAAACATGACGTGAGCAACTGGTACAGAGGGTATGTGAGATAAACATGAAGTGAGCAACTGGTACAGAGGGTATGTGAGATAAACATGAAGTGAGCAACTGGTACAGAGGGTATGTGAGATAAACATGAAGTGAGCAACTGGTACAGAGGGTATGTGAGATAAACATGAAGTGAGCAACTGGTACAGAAGGTATGTGAGATAAACATGACGTGAGCAACTGGTACAGAGGGTATGTGAGATAATCATGAAGTGAGCAACTGGTACAGAGGGTATGTGAGATAAACATGAAGTGAGCAACTGGTACAGAGGGTATGTGAGATAAACATGACGTGAGCAACTGGTACAGAGGGTATGTGAGATAAACATGACGTGAGCAACTGGTACAGAGGGTATGTGAGATAAACATGAAGTGAGCAACTGGTACAGAGGGTATGTGAGATAAACATGACGTGAGCAACTGGTACAGAGGGTATGTGAGATAAACATGAAGTGAGCTAGTGGTACAGACGTTATGTGAGATAAACATTAAGTGAGATAGTGGCACAGAGGGTATGTGAGATAAACATGAAGTGAGCTAGTGGTACAGAGGGGTATGGGAGATAAACATGAAGTGAGCTAGTGGTACAGATGTTATGTGAGATAAACATGAAGTGAGCTAGTGATACAGAGGGGTATGTGAGATAAACATGAAGTGAGCTAGTGGTACAGACGTTATGTGAGATAAACATGAAGTGAGCTAGTGGTACAGAGGGGTATGTGAGATAAACATGACGTGAGCTAGTGATACAGACGTTATATGAGATAAACATGAAGTGAGCTAGTGGTACAGACATTATGTGAGATAAACATGATGTGAGCTAGTGGTACAGACGTTATGTGAGATAAACATGAAGTGAGCTAGTGGTACAGACGTTATGTGAGATAAACATGATGTGAGCTAGTGGTACAGACGTTATGTGAAATAAACATGAAGTGAGCTAGTGGTACAGATGTTATGTGAGATAAACATGATGTGAGCTAGTGGTACAGACGTTATGTGAGATAAACATGATGTGAGCTAGTGGTATAGACGTTATGTGAGATAAACATGAAGTGAGCTAGTGGTACAGATGTTATGTGAGATAAACATGAAGTGAGCTAGTGGTACAGATGTTATGTGAGATAAACATGACGTGAGCTAGTGGTACAGACGTTATGTGAGATAAACATGAAGTGAGCTAGTGGTACAGACGTCTTGTGAGATAAACATGAAGTGAGCTAGTGGTACAGATGTTATGTGAGATAAACATGACGTGAGCTAGTGGTACAGATGTTATGTGAGATAAACATGATGTGAGCTAGTGGTACAGACGTTATGTGAGATAAACATGACGTGAGCTAGTGGTACAGACGATATGTGAGATAAACATGAAGTGAGCTAGTGGTACAGAGGGTATGTGAGATAAACATGACGTGAGCTAGTGATACAGACGTTATGTGAGATAAACATGAAGTGAGCTAGTGGTACAGAGGGGTATGTGAGATAAACATGAAGTGAGCTAGTGGTACAGACGTTATGTGAGATAAACATGACGTGAGCTAGTGGTACAGACGTTATGTGAGATAAACATGACGTGAGCCAGTAGTACAGACGTTATGTGAGATAAACATGACGTGAGCTAGTGGTACAGACGTTATGTGAGATAAACATGAAGTGAACTAGTGGTACAGACGTTATGTGAGATAAACATAACGTGAGCTAGTGGTACAGACGTTATGTGAGATAAACATGATGTGAGCTAGTGGTACAGACGTTATGTGAGATAAACATAAAGTGAGCTAGTGGTACAGACGATATGTGAGATAAAAATGAAGTGAGCTAGTGGTACAGACGATATGTGAGATAAACATGAAGTGAGCTAGTGGTACAGACGTTATGTGAGATAAACATGAAGTGAGCTAGTGGTACAGAGGGGTATGTGAGATAAACATGAAGTGAGCTAGTGGTACAGACGTTATGTGAGATAAACATGACGTGAGCTAGTGGTACAGAGGTTATGTGAGATAAACATGACGTGAGCTAGTGGTACAGATGTTATGTGAGATAAACATGAAGTGAGCTAGTGGTACAGAAGGGTATGTGAGATAAACATGAAGTGAGCTAGTGGTACAGATGTTATGTGAGATAAACATGACGTGAGCAAGTGGTACAGACGTTATATGAGATAAACATGAAGTGAACTAGTGGTACAGACGATAAGTGAGATAAAAATGACGTGAACTAGTGGTACAGACGTTATGTGAGATAAACATGAAGTGAGCTAGTGGTACAGAGGGGTATGTGAGATAAACATGAAGTGAGCTAGTGGTACAGACGTTATGTGAGATAAACATGAAGTGAGCTTGTGGTACAGAGGTGTATGTGAGATAAACATGACGTGAGCTAGTAGTACAGACGTTATGTGAGATAAACATGAAGTGAGCTAGTGGTACAGAGGGGTATGTGAGATAAACATGACATGAGCTAGTGGTACAGACGTTATGTGAGATAAACATGACGTGAGCTAGTGGTACAGACGTTATGTGAGATAAACATGACGTGAGCTGGTGGTACAGACGTTATGTGAGATAAACATGATGTGAGCTAGTGGTACAGACGTTATGTGTGATAAACATGAAGTGAGCAACTGGTACAGACGTTATGTGACATAAACATGAAGTGAGCTGGTGGTACAGAGGGGTATGTGAGATAAACATGAAGTGAGCTAGTTGTACAGACGTTATGTGAGATAAACATGACGTGAGCTAGTAGTACAGACGTTATGTGAGATAAACATGAAGTGAGCTAGTGGTACAGACGTTATGTGAGATTAGCATGAAGTGAGCTAGTGGTACAGACGTTATGTGAGATAAACATGAAGTGAGCTACTGGTACAGACGTTATGTGAGATAAACATGAAGTGAGCTAGTGGTACAGACGTTATGTGAGATAAACATAAAGTGAGCTAGTGGTACAGACGTTATGTGAGATAAACATGAAGTGAGCTAGTGGTACAGACGTTATGTGAGATAAACATGAAGTGAGCTAGTGGTACAGAGGGGTATGTGGGATAAACATGAAGTGAGCTAGTGGTACAGAGGGGTATGTGAGATAAACATGAAGTGAGCTAGTGGTACAGAGGGATATGTGAGATAAACATGAAGTGAGCTACTGGTACAGACATTATGTGAGATAAACATGAAGTGAGCTAGTGGTACAGAGGGGTATGTGAGATAAACATGAAGTGAGCTAGTGGTACAGAGGGGTATGTGAGATAAACATGAAGTGAGCTAGTGGTACAGAGGGGTATGTGAGATAAACATGAAGTGAGCTAGTGGTACAGAGGGGTATGTGAGATAAACATGACGTGAGCTACTGGTACAGACGTTATGTGAGATAAACATGAAGTGAGCTAGTGGTACAGAGGGGTATGTGAGATAAACATGAAGTGAGCTAGTGGTACAGAGGGGTATGTGAGATAAACATGAAGTGAGCTAGTGGTACAGACATTATGTGAGATAAACATGAAGTGAGCTAGTGGTACAGAGGGTATGTGAGATAACCATGACGTGAGTGTTACGGTACCAACAGTATACCAAGTGTTAATACCAGATGAACAATGTCCTGCATAGGGGATCAGCAATTCACAACCCAGCCATTTTTCAGGTTTAAAACAGAATGACATTTATTAAAGGCTATATGCCTAGTATTTATACAGGTCTGACCCCAGATGGGGGTTGAAAGAATGTTGTACATTAGATAGAGGGGAAAACGCCCTTTGACATGATACAATAGAATTACCTTACTTGCTGATAACAATTTAAACACAAGACACCCTTGGCTTTCCTTATCACCTAGGCGTCTGCTCTCTAGAGGTGATTAAACAATGGAATGTTTATCACTAACTTAATTATAGCTGACGCCAGCAAACTTGTATTTAGAAAATAAAGTTAACGCTTTCATTCCTGACCGAAGGGTCTGTCACATAGCTCCCCCCTTGTGGAACACTCCGGCAGACACGGCTTGACCCTTTTGCTTGTCAACTTGGGGATGACCGGACTAGGAGGTGGTAGGCATGTCAGTTTGCCCGGACAATCCATCTGCATTCCCGTTTAGCTTACCGGGCCGGTAGCTGATGGTGAAGTTATAGGGCTGGAGGGCTAAACTCCACCTCAGCAATCTACCATTGTCTCCTGCGACCCGGTTAAGCCAGACTAAGAGATTGTGGTCCGTTATGAGGGAAAATTCCTGTCCGTATAGATAAGGGTTCAACTTCTTCAGTGCCCAGACCAGGGCTAAACATTCCTTCTCTACTGCCGCATAACTCACTTCCTGAGGTAACAACTTTCTGCTTAGGTATGCGACAGGGTGCTCTCCTCCATCCTCCCCGACTTGACTCAGTACAGCCCCCCAGTCCATACATGGAACAATCTGTATGAATGAGAAAACGTTTGTTAGGGACTGGTGCAGCCAAGAAAGGGGCATTCACAAGGGCCTGCTTCAGTGCCTGAAATGCGGCTTCATAAGCTGGAGACCACAGGACCTGTTTGGGGAGGTTCTTTTTAGTCAGGTCAGCCAGGGGCTTGGCGATAGTACTGTAGTCTGGGACAAAACGTTGGTAATACCCGGCCGTCCCCAGGAAGGCTAGCACTTGGGTCTTAGTGATAGGTGTGGGCCAGTTAGCCACAGCCTCTACCTTGGTTGGCTCCGGTCTCTGTCTCCCACACCCCACTCGGTGACCCAAGTACTGTACTTCAGCCATACCTAGATGGCACTTGTCTGGTTTCAAGGTCAGGCCAGCAGCCCGAATCTTCTCCAGAACCACCCCTACATGGGTAAGGTGTTCTTCCCAGGACTCACTGTAAACCGCAATGTCGTCCAGGTATGCACAAGCAAATTCCTGGAAGCCATCGAGGAGTCTATCCACCATACGCTGGAAGGTAGCCGGAGCATTCTTCATCCCAAAGGGCATGACCTTAAACTGGTACAGGCCGAATGGGGTGACGAATGCCGACTTGGGGATAGCATCCTCGGCCAGGGGAATCTGCCAATAGCCTTTACACAGGTCTATGGTTGTCAGATAGCGTCCCCTAGCAATACGGTCTAGTAATTCGTCTACCCGGGGCATCGGGTAAGCGTCAGTGGTGGTCCTCTCGTTGAGCCGCCTGTAGTACACACAGAACCGGGTGGTTCCATCTTTCTTAGGTACCAGGACTACAGGTGAAGCCCAAGGACTATCGGAGTGCTCGATCACTCCCATCCGAGCCATCTCCTGTATCTCCTTCCGCATTCCTTCTCGGACTGCTTCGGGTATACGGTAGGGAGGCTGCCGCAGGGGATTCTGTCCAGGGGTCTCTACCTTATGTACAGCTAGAGTAGTGTAGCCGGGCTCTTGGGAGAACGTCGCCTGCTTCTCCCACAGGAGCTGTCTTGCCTGTACCCTCTCGGTAGGGTTTAACCGGTCCCCTAGCTGCACAAGACTAGTGAGGTGAGTCTGGGGGTCCTTCTCTAATAAGTCGGGTAGGGGTAAATTCTCTGGGTCGTCTGCAGCAGGGGCACATACTGCGGCTACATCCTCTGGCCTCTCCTGATACTCCTTCAGCATGTTTACATGAAAGGATCGCTGGATCCTCTTATCTGCACAGCTGGCTATAATATAGGTAGTATCACACACCTGAGATAACACCTTATACGGGCCCTGCCAAGATGCTTGCATCTTGTTGGTCTTCACAGGCTTGAGCACCAAACCCCCTTCTGTCCAACCTGGAAGACCCGCTGCTGGGCACCCTGATCTTACCACCCCTTCTGTCTCCCCTGGGCCACCTGGAGATTCTCTCTTACCATCAGAGACAGTTTCTCCATGCGGTCCCGGAGTTCCAGAACATATAGCACGATGGGGGTTTCCTCCTGCTCTATCTCTCCCTCCCAGTGTCCTCTAATGAGATCCAGGGGGCCGCGGACCCTTCTCCCATAGAGTAACTCAAAGGGAGAGAACCCAGTAGATTCCTGGGGCACCTCTCTGTACGCAAATAGCAGATGAGGCAGGAATCGTTCCCAGTCTCTGCAAGTGTCCGTGAAGGTCCTCAGCATCTGCTTGAGGGTGCCATTAAAGCGCTCGCAGAGACCGTTAGTCTGTGGGTGATAAGGCGAACTGAGCAACGGTTTAATGCCGCACACCTTCCACAGCTGCTGGGTGAGCACAGCTGTAAACTGGGTCCCCTGATCAGAGAGAATCTCCTTAGGGTACCCGACCCTAGTAAAAACCTTAACTAGGGCATCAGCGACTGTCTCTGCCTCTATATTCGACAGTGCTACTGCCTCTGGGTAACGAGTGGCATAGTCCACCACATTGAGAATATACTTCTTACCTGATGGACTAGCCCTGGCCACTGGACCCACAATGTCAACGGCTATGCGGGAAAAGGGTGTAGCGGAGAGCAATATTAAAATACTCCCAATAACCGGACGAAACACAGTTTGGGAGTCAATAACTCACAACCCAGCCAGTTTTCAGGTTTAAAACAGAATGAACTTTATTAAAAAGGCTATGCCTAGTATTTATGCAGGTCTGACCTCCCAGATGGGGGGTTGAAAAGAATGTTGTAGATTAGATGGATGGAACACGCCTTTTGACATGATACAATAGAATACCTTGCTCAAGCTGATAACAACTTAACCACAGGACACACACTTGGCTCTTCTTATCACTAAGGCGTCGTCTCTCTAGATGTGATTGAACAATGGAATGGTAATCACTAGCTTTAATGAAAGTACACAATAGCTGAGACTAGTAACCTTGTCGTTCAAGAATAGTCTTCTTAAAGCTAAACACATTTAACTCCTTCAGTACTGCCAGAAGGGTCTGTCACATCTACATAGCACACAATACAGCCTATAGACAACCTTTCTTACATTATAGTCCAGAAGTGGCTAGGTTTGCCACAATGCTCCCCCAGAACCAAGCCGGCATACACAGTCTGATCCCAACGGATCGGCTTGGGGATGTCCGGGGAAGCACTCACAGATCACTTTTCAAGTTCAGTTTGTCTGGACAACCCGTCGGCGTTACCGTTTTGTTTCCCTGGGCGGTAATGGATGGTAAAGTCGAAGGGCTGCAGCGCCAAACTCCAGCGCAGCAGCCTGGCATTGTCCCCGGCCACACGGTTCAGCCACACCAACGGGTTGTGATCTGTGAGTAAGGAAAAAGGTTGTCCATACAGGTACGGCTGCAACTTTTTGAGGGCCCACACCACGGCCAGGCATTCTTTTTCGATGGCGGCGTAGCTTACTTCACGGGGCAACAACTTTCGGCTCAAGTAAGCTACGGGGTGTTCTCCGCCATCTGCTCCAACTTGGCTCAGCACTGCCCCCACTCCAAACATCGAAGCGTCTGTGTGAACAAGAAATCTTTTAGTTGGATCGGGTGCAGCAAGTACAGGCGCATTAGTTAGAGCCGTCTTTAGTTGTTGGAATGCCTGCTCACACTCTGGGGCCCAAGTAACTTGTCGGGGAAGGTTCTTACGTGTCAAGTCAGTCAGGGGTTTGGCTAGGGCACTATAATTGGGCACGAACTTTCTGTAGTACCCCGCCGTGCCTAAAAATGCCAGTACTTGGGTCTTGGTCCTAGGGGTGGGCCACTTAGCAACAGCTTCAATTTTGGCCGGTTCGGGTTTCTGGTGCCCGCTCCCCACCTGGTGGCCTAAATACTGCACTTCTGCCATCCCGATATGGCATTTACTAGGTTTCAGGGTCAGCCCTGCCTCCCCTATACGGTCAATAACTGCTCCTATATGCTGTAGGTGTTCTGCCCAGTTCTGGCTATATATGGCAATATCGTCCAGGTATGCGCAGGCATACTCCTGGAACCCGTCCAGTAGCCGATCTACCATCCTTTGAAAGGTCGCCGGAGCGTTCTTCATCCCGAAAGGCATGACCCGAAATTGGTATAGGCCAAACGGGGTGACAAACGCTGACTTGGGGACGGCGTCATCGGCTAGCGGGATTTGCCAGTATCCCTTGCATAAGTCTATGGTCGTAAGATACTGTCCCCTAGCCATTTTATCCAGCAACTCGTCTATCCGGGGCATCGGATAGGCATCAGACACCGTTTTGTCATTTAGCCTCCGGTAGTCAACACAGAAGCGTGTGGTGCCGTCTTTCTTGGGTACCAACACTACCGGGGATGCCCAGGGGCTGTCGGAAGGTTCGATAACCCCTAGTTGCAACATCTCGTCAATTTCTGCCTTCATGTGTGCCTTGACTGCTTCAGGGACACGATACGGGGTCTGCCGCATAGGTAGCTGCCCCGGGGTTTCAACTCGGTGAGTGGCCAGCGGGGTGTACCCAGGTAAGTGGGAGAAGATAGCCCCTTTAGCTACTATCAACTCCTGTACCTGGGCACGCTCCGAAGGGCTTAGCCGCTCCCCCAGCTGAACGCCCCTGGAGGGCTCTATCTGGTCCTCTGATTCTAATAGGTCAGGGAGAGGCAGATTCTCCTGATCCTCAGAGGCCGAGGCGCATATTGCCGCCACGTCCTCCATCCTCTCATGGTAGGGTTTGAGCATGTTCACATGAAGCATGCGTCGCTTCCCTACCCCTGAGCAGGGGCCAATCACATAGGTAGTGTCGCATCGCTGCTCTACGACCTGGTATGGGCCTTGCCAGACGGCCTGCAGCTTGTCGGTGCGTACAGGTTTTAAAATTAAAATTTTCTGCCCCACTTGAAAGCTGCGATCCCTGGCTCCCCTATTGTACCAGCGGCGCTGGCGTTGTTGAGCCGCCTGGAGGTTGGTACGTACAGCCTGGGTTAATGCCTCCAGTCGGTCCCTGAACTCCAGCACGTAAGATACAATGGGTTTACCATCGGGGCTACTCTCTCGCTCCCAATGCTCCCTAATGAGGTTTAATGGCCCCCGCACCCTTCTCCCAAATAGCAATTCGAAGGGGGAAAAACCTGTCGACTCTTGGGGTACCTCCCTATATGCGAAAAGCAGATGGGGTAGGTAGCGCTCCCAGTCCTTATGAGTCTCGCCAAATGTACGGAGCATCTGTTTTAAAGTCCCATTAAATCTCTCACATAACCCATTGGACTGGGGATGGTAGGCTGAGTTAATTATGGGTCTAACACCACATACCCTCCAAAGTTGTTGGGTCACCTCTGCGGTAAACTGGGTTCCCCTATCTGATATTATCTCCTGGGGGAACCCTACCCGGGAAAATATTTTTATTAAGGCTTCAGCTACCGTCTCTGCATGGATGTTGGAGAGCGCAATGGCCTCGGGGTACCTAGTGGCATAGTCCACTACGGTTAAAATGTACCTCTTCCCGGAGGGACTGGGCTTGGGTAGAGGCCCTACGATATCTACTGCTACCCTGCTAAAGGGTTCCTCAATAATGGGTAACGGGCATAATTTAGCCTTAGGGCGGTCACCTCGTTTGCCTACTCGTTGGCACACGTCACAGGAGGTGCAATATTGCCGTACATCTTTAGAGATCCCAGGCCAGAAAAAGGCGTGGGTCAATCTGTAGCGGGTGCGAGTCATTCCCAGGTGGCCTGACAGGGGAATGTCATGAGCTATCCTGAGCAGTTCCTGCCTATACTTCTGGGGTACTACCAGTTGCTTAGTGGTCACGGTGACTGCGCTGCCTACCCCCCGTTCGGCTATGCGGTACAATAACCCTTTCTCCCAGACGTACCGTTCCCCTTCTAACCCAGCCTGATCGGTGTTCCCTTTATCCCGGTATGCCTGCAGCGTGGGGTCAGCTTTCACCTCCGCCTCAAATTGGGTGGGGGTATCCCAAGTCATATGTGTCAAGGGGGTGTCATGGTCTCTTACCTGAGCCTCGTGGTGAGCTGGTGGGGCCGTAGTGCGTGCCTGCTGCCGGGTGGTTACTGGGTGGACCTCCTGATGTGGAGCCTGAGGTACAAAAGCAGAGGTCATCTGACCCAGGTCATTCCCCAGTACAACATCCGCTGGTAGGTTTTGCATTAAGCCCACTTCTACCATGCCCTCCCCTGCACCCCAATCCAAATGAATCTTAGCAGTGGGCAATCGGTATACTGCTCCCCCTGCCACTCGTACTGCCACGGATCCGCCCGTGTGTGCTGTATCTGGCACCAAATGGGGAGCTATCAGGGTTAAAGTAGCTCCCGAATCCCGAAGTCCCTGGACCTCCTTCCCCTCCACGGTCACCAGCTGACGGTGATGTTGCCGGTTATCGGTGGCTCGGACCGACATCACCTCATGCAGAATTCCCAGGGGTTCCCCGGCTGGGGTGCTCAACCCCTCATGAGCGGCTGGCTCCGTTTGGTAATGGTGAGCAGCCGCCCTTGGGGCCAGGTTCTGTCTGACCTGGTTCCAAGCTTGTCTGCTCCGATTTTGGGTGCACTCACGTGCCATATGTCCCCACTGCTTGCAGGTGTGGCATTGTATATTCGCCCGTCCATTGTATCGTGAGGGGGGTGGTGGATTCCCTGGGGCTGGACGAAACGGTGCCGCTGTGGGGTTGTTAGACTGTAGAGGACTGGGCTGTCCTGTGGGTCGAGTGTACGTCTTAGGTAGTAGTCCATGGTGCCTCCTGGCGTCAAAATGCTGGTCTGCTAATCTGGCTGCTTCGGTTAACGTGAGGGGTTTTCGATCTCTCACCCATTCTTGGGCTTCTGGGGACAAGCCGTTAAAGAATTGCTCCAACAGCATCAGTTGTCGCAATTCTTCCATGGTGGTAGCTTGGCTGGCCTGTATCCACCCCTGAGATGCTTGATCCAGCTTGTGGGCCCACTCTGCATGGGAATCTCTTTCTGGCTTGCGCAGGCCTCTAAACTTGCGCCGGTATGCCTCTGGGGTAATGGCATATCTTTCCAAGATTGCGCTCTTCACTTTAGCGTAATCCTTGCTGTCCTCCCTGGGTACAGCGCGATACGCTTCCGCTGCCCTACCGGCTAGCTTGCCTGCTAGCACCGGCACCCATACGGACTGCTCCAACTCATGTAACTCGCACAGTCTCTCAAAATCCTGTAAATACCCATCGATCTCATCCTTCTCCTCACAAAACATTTTAAAGGCATGGTATGGGATTTTGGGTCTTACTGGGTTACTGAGTGCTTCCGAAATGGATTCTGCTCGGGAGGATGCATTCCGCGGACTGTGTGCCATCACGTACTCCTGCACATCTGCCATTACCACGGATAGCATGTCCCGTGGTACAGGTTGGGGTAAAAATTCCAGCCTGGTCCTCATTTCCCTCTGGTATAGGGTCTCCTCCATGGCTGCTGGAGGCGTAGCGCTGCGAGCTCTGTCTCCCTCCATCAGCTCTGCAGTTAATATAGCCTTGGGTTTGCTGCTGGCTATCTTTCCCCTGGCTTCTAGCAGTTCCTTTAACGTTTGTCTCTTTAGCTTAGAATAATCCGTCTCCATTCACTTCGGTAGTCGGTTCTTTCACTGTATTCTGCTTGCCATTCCCTTTTCTTATTCGGCAGTTACAATTGCACGAATTGCGCTTTTCGGCTGTAAGGTCTGATCCCAACGCTTGCCACCAATTGTAGCGGAGAGCAATATTAAAATACTCCCAATAACCGGACGAAACACAGTTTGGGAGTCAATAACTCACAACCCAGCCAGTTTTCAGGTTTAAAACAGAATGAACTTTATTAAAAAGGCTATGCCTAGTATTTATGCAGGTCTGACCTCCCAGATGGGGGGTTGAAAAGAATGTTGTAGATTAGATGGATGGAACACGCCTTTTGACATGATACAATAGAATACCTTGCTCAAGCTGATAACAACTTAACCACAGGACACACACTTGGCTCTTCTTATCACTAAGGCGTCGTCTCTCTAGATGTGATTGAACAATGGAATTGTAATCACTAGCTTTAATGAAAGTACACAATAGCTGAGACTAGTAACCTTGTCGTTCAAGAATAGTCTTCTTAAAGCTAAACACATTTAACTCCTTCAGTACTGCCAGAAGGGTCTGTCACATCTACATAGCACACAATACAGCCTATAGACAACCTTTCTTACATTATAGTCCAGAAGTGGCTAGGTTTGCCACAAAGGGTTCCCCAATGACAGGCATAGACATAAGCCTAGCTTTTGGGTGATCCCCCCGCTTAGCCACCCGTTGACAGGTGTCACAAGTACTACAATATACCCGCACATCTCGGTTAAAATTGGGCCAGAAGAAATTCTGGGTGATCCTATGAGCGGTGCGGCGGGACCCTAGATGTCCAGCTAATGGTACATTGTGCCCAATCCGCAGAATCTCTTGCCAGTATTTCGCAGCCACCACCAGCTGCCGATTCTGTGGAGGGGCAGTACTTTTCTGGGCAGGTTTGGGGATTCTATATAGTCGATCCCCCACCCACTCATAACGTTCCCCATCTACCCCCTCTTCTCCAGCATCTGCCCTAGCCCTGTATTTCTGAAGGGTCGGATCCTCCCGGGTTTCCCTCCCGTACGTCTCTGGGGTATCCCAGCTTAAGGGGGTCTGATCTAGGGTACAAGTCGGGGGAGAGAGTCTTACCTGGGTCTCAGCAGCAGGTGGGTCGGTCTCGGTGGCACGGGTCTGGGCCCGGGTAGTCACAGGGTTAACATCAGCGGGACCCATGGGAGCGTAGGCCAAAACAAGGGGGGCCAAGTCATTTCCAAGGAGAACATCAGCTGGTAAATCCTTCATGACCCCCACATTCACATGTCTAGCGCCCACTCCCCAATCCAAATGTACCCGGGCAACAGGTAGGCGGAACACAGTGCCCCCTGCCACCCTCACAGCCACAGTGTCTCCGGTGTGCTGGTTCTCGGACACCAAGTTCTTTTGGAGCAAGGTCATGGTAGCACCAGTATCCCGTAGACCACTGACCTTCTTCCCATTCACTTTAACCAGTTGCCGGTGCTGTTGCCGGTTATCCCGGTGGACAGCTTGCACGGGGTCTGCTTCATGTAGGATGCCCCAGCATTCTTGTTCCTCTACACAGTGGGCAGCAGGCTGAGGGTTACGTGGGATTCCGCCGGCGGGTCTCCTCCAGGACTGTGCTTGGTTTGCCGTGTTTAGGGGACACTCTGATCTTTTGTGCCCTAGTTGCTTACATCCAAAGCACCAAATAGGCTGTGAGTAATCCCGTGAGGTGAACCGGGCTGTCTGAGGGTAGTCCGTGGCCAGAGGCTGTGTGGTATAGAGGTGCGCCGGGGGTTGGCAACTGGCAGCTGCTGGGGTGACCGGGGGTCTGTACTCCACTCTAGCAGGGGGCTTAGTGGTAGCAGTGTCCAGTTTGCGGGCATCCGTATACTCATCTGCCAGGCGAGCAGCTTCATGCAGGGTGGAGGGTTTACGGTCCCTAACCCACTCTCTAACTCCTGCTGATAACTTGTCAAAGCAATGTTCCAACAGGAATAGCTGCAGCACCTCTTCCCCAGACACGGCTTGGCACCCCGCCATCCAGTGAGATGCTGTGCGGTGCACCTTACATGCCCACTCAACGTAGGAATCACCAGCCAATTTAACAATGTCTCTGAACCGCATCCGGTATGCCTCCGGTGTAACCGCATACCTGGAGAGCAGAGCCTCTTTTATAGTATTATAATCCCCGACTTCCTCATCTGGAATGGCCCAAAAAGCCTCACTGGCCCGGCCGGATAATTTTCCGGACAATATCGTGACCCAGTCCTCTGCGGGCACCTGGTGTAGTGCATATTGCCTCTCAAAATCCGCAAGGTACCCATCAATTTCTCCTTCTGTTTCCAGGAAGTTTTTAAAAGCGGTAAAATGCACTTTTCTCTTTTCCACTAGGGTTGCGGTGACTTGGGCTGCTGCAGCGCCGCTTTGGCGAAGTAGGTTGGCCTCCACAGCTGCTATGACCCGGTCGATAATGTCCGCAGATGGGTTGGGGCCATAATGTGCCAGTCTTATTTTGACCGCCCGGTCAAAGCTTGCTTCTTCGGGGGTTCTGTCTGACATGCTGGGCTCATTGGTTCCCTCGTGCCCTGGTACTCCGTCCATCTCGGTCAGTCTTGTAATAATCTCCCTCTTCCTGAGGTTACTGGTTTGTTGGCCCCATTGCTCTAACAGGTCTTTAAGGGTAGCTCTTTTTAGCCTTTCATACGGTATTCCCATTCGATCTGGATGGGTAGTTGCTCCTCTGGGCGATAAGGATTCTCCCGTCGCTTGCCACCAATTGTTATGGTACCAACAGGATACCAAGTGTTAATACCAGATGAACAATGTCCTGCATAGGGGATCAGCAATTCACAACCCAGCTAGTTTTCAGGTTTAAAACAGAATGACATTTATTAAAGGCTATATGCCTAGTATTTATACAGGTCTGACCCCAGATGGGGGGTTGAAAGAATGTTGTACATTAGATAGAGGGGAAAACGTCCTTTGACATGATACAATAGAATTAACTTACTTGCTGATAACAATTTAAACACAAGACACCCTTGGCTTTCCTTATCACCTAGGCGTCTGCTCTCTAGAGGTGATTAAACAATGGAATGTTTATCACTAACTTAATTATAGCTGATGCCAGCAAACTTGTATTTAGAAAATAAAGTTAACGCTTTCAGTCCTGACCGAAGGGTCTGTCACAGTGAGCCAGTGGTACAGACGTTATGTGAGATAAGCATGACGTGAGCTACTGGTACAAACGTTATGTGAGATAAACATGAAGTGAGCTAGTGGTACAGAAGTTATGTGAGATAAACATGATGTGAGCTAGTGGTACAGATGTTATGTGAGATAAACATAACGTGAGCTAGTGGTACAGACGTTATGTGAGATAAACATGAAGTGAGCTAGTGATACAGGCGTTATGTGAGATAAACATGAAGTGAGCTAGTGATACAGACGTTATGCGAGATAAACATGAAGTGAGCTAGTGGTACAGAGGGTATGTGAGATAAGCATGACTTGAATTAGAAGTACAGACGTTACGTGAGATAAACATGACGTGATCTACTGGTACAGACGTTATGTGAGATAAACATTACGTGAGCTAGTGGTACAGACGTTATGTGAGATAGACATGAAGTGAGCTAGTGGTACAGACGTTATGTGAGATAAACATGAAGTGAGCTAGTGGTACAGACGTTATGTGAGATAAACATGAAGTGAGCTAGTGGTACAGAGGGGTATGTGAGATAAACATGAAGTGAGCTAGTGGTACAGAGGGGTATGTGAGATAAACATGAAGTGAGCTAGTGGTACAGACGTTATGTGAGATAAACATGACGTGAGCTACTAGTACAGACGTTATGTGAGATAAACATGACGTGAGCTAGAGGTACAGAGGGTATGTGAGATAAACATGACGTGAGCTAGTGGTACAGAGGGGTATGTGAGATAAACATGAAGTGAGCTAGTGGTACAGAGAGGTATGTGAGATAAACATGACTTGAGCTAGTGGTACAGATGTTATGTGAGATAAGCATGACGTGAGCTACTGGTACAGACGTTATGTGAGATAAACATGAAGTGAGCTAGTGGTACAGACGTTATGTGAGATAAACATGAAGTGAGCTAGTGGTACAGAGGATATGTGAGATAAACATGACTTGAGCTAGTGGTACAGACGTTATGTGAGATAAACATGAAGTGAGCTAAAGGTACAGACGTTATGTGAGATAAACATGACGTGAGCTAGTGGTACAGAGGGGTATGTGAGATAAACATGACATGAGCTAGTGGTACAGACGTTATGTGAGATAAACATGAAGTGGGCTAGTGGTACAGACATTATGTGAGATAAACGTGAAGTGAGCTAGTGGTACAGACGTTATGTGAGATAAACATGACGTGACATAGTGGTACAGAGGGGTATGTGAGATAAACATGAAGTGAGCTAGTGGTACAGACGTTATGTGAGATAAACATGAAGTGAGCTAGTGGTACAGACGTTATGAGAGATAAGCTTGAAGTGAGCTAGTGGTACAGAGGTTATGTGAGATAAACATGAAGTGAGCTAGTGGTACAGACGTTATGTGAGATAAACATGACGTGAGCTAGTGGTACAGATGTTATGTGAGATAAACATGAAGTGAGCTAGTGGTACAGACGTTATGAGAGATAAGCTTGAAGTGAGCTAGTGGTACAGAGGTTATGTGAGATAAACATGAAGTGAGCTAGTGGTACAGACGTTATGTGAGATAAACATGACGTGAGCTAGTGGTACAGACGTTATGTGAGATAAACATGAAGTGAACTAGTGGTACAGACGTTATGTTAGATAAACATGACGTGAGCTAGTGGTACAGACTTTATGTGAGATAAACATGAAGTGAGCTAGTGGTACAGACTTTATGTGAGATAAACATGAAGTGAGCTAGTGGTACAGACTTTATGTGAGATAAACATGACGTGAGCTACTGGTACAGACGTTATGTGAGATAAACATGAAGTGAGCTAGTGGTACAGACGTTATGTGAGATAGACATGAAGTGAGCTAGTGGTACAGACGTTATGTGAGATAAACCTGAAGTGAGCTAGTGATACAGACGTTATGTGAGATAAACATGAAGTGAGCTAGTGGTACAGAGGGGTATGTGAGATAAACATGAAGTGAGCTAGTGGTACAGAGGGGTATGTGAGATAAACATGAAGTGAGCTAGTGGTACAGACGTTATGTGAGATAAACATGAAGTGAGCTAGTGGTACAGACGTTATGTGAGATAAACATGAAGTGAGCTAGTGGTACAGACGTTATGTGAGATAAACATGAAGTGAGTTAGTGGTACAGAGGGGTATGTGAGATAAACATGAAGTGAGCTAGTGGTACAGACGTTATGTGAGATAAACATGAAGTGAGCTAGTGGTACAGACGTTATGTGAGATAAGCATGAAGTGAGCTGGTGGTACAGACGTTATGTGAGATAAAAATAAAGTGAGCTAGTGGTACAGACGTTATGTGAGATAAACATGAAGTGAGCTAGTGGTACAGACGTTATGTGAGATAAACATGAAGTGAGCTAGTAGTACAGACGTTATGTGAGATAAGCATGAAGTGAGCTGGTGGTACAGACGTTATGTGAGATAAACATAAAGTGAGCTAGTGGTACAGACGTTATGTGAGATAAACATGAAGTGAGCTAGTGGTACAGACATTATGTGAGATAATGAAAAAAGGGATTACCAATGGCACTACAGGTATAAATAGGACCTGTTTTATTTAAATGTCTGGCCAACTAGTGGGGCCTTTGTGTTATCAGCCAACTGAGTGGCTAGATTTGGTGCTATGTGTATAATACTGATTTCTGGAGCAAGAAAGGAAAAGAATACACTTGGAAGCACTCACAGGTCACTTATTGAGTCATTTTAATATCGAGAGATCAAAAAATGAAATCCAAGAATGGAAGAGACATACTCTTGACTATAATTAAAATTTAACTTTTATTGGGGTTCGAAAATAAAATAGGAAAAAACTTTAAAAACACACTTGTGTACCGATTGTAGTCTATTTGGCTTGTCGTGTCGCTGTACAGAATACTTAAATTACTTCTGCAAATACTCCTATATATAATATAATTTGGGTTGCAGTTAATTAACCTGCTTACTATTCGCTGTTGTCTGTGTATACTATACTTATGTATACCTTGAATTGAGTATAAGTGTTACCGGCTAAGTTGGATATATTACCAGGTTTAACCATCTGCAGAGAAAGAGCAGTTTATAAATATAGTCTTTCTTCGCTCGATTATCTGAGAGGTTGATTGTATCTCTCTTTTCACATATGTATGTGTTTCAGTCTGAGTATTAAATAATGAAACAGTGTCTCAAATACCCCGTTGTATAATAATAATGCACAGGACTGTTTATGTATTAGTGTGTGCTGATGTCACACCCATAAGCATATCAAACATTAACTAAATATTTGTTCCCACGCGTATACCTGTTTCAGTCAAATTATTAAATATTGATGCAGTGTTTCAAATACACTGTTAAATATTAGTGGTTCGCAAGACTGTTTGTGTATTGGCGTGTACTGGTGTCACTCTTACATGCATATCACAATCCACATATTTCTCATTTGCTCTGTTATATATTAATAATTCAGCAGAGTGTTTTTGCATTAGACTGTGCCTGTATTCGCTGCTTTTTGTGTGTAAAAAACTTGTATATATCTCAATTTAAGCAATATAATTTGTCGTTAAATTAGGTATATTACCAGCTTCAACCCTCTATAAATTATACAAGGCAGTTTATCAGTGTACTGTGTTTATTCAGTTGTCTGAGAGGTTAACTGTGTCTTAGTTTTTACACTCTTATACAAATTTCGGTCTAGAAAGTTTTAATAAAAATCACAGTAGCTTATGTCCTGTCATGTAATAGTGATTCACAGGATCTTATTTGCCTGCTCAGTTTTGTAAGAGGTTAGCTGTGTCTATCTTTTTACACACACTTGTGTCTAATAGTTTAAATCTTCAATAATGTTGCAACGACCTAACTGCACATTTGTGACTGTTTATGCATTAGCGTGTGCTGACATTTGCGGCTATTTTTTAAAAAAATTGATATGCTTATATAAATCACAGTTTTGTACATACATGTAATCCGTGATTTTAGGTATACTGACTAAATTTACAGCTGTAACCGTTAACTGCCTGGGAGAGTAATATGCTCTCCAGCGTTCTCGGGTGCTAGGTTAATTAATGCAACATGATTGTCAGTGACACTTGGCTAGCCGGATCAAATGTAAAAATTAAACCATTCCTAGCTCTCTGTAGACTTAGAATAAATTTAGTGAAAAGACTACAGTAATTGAATCGGTAGCTTAAGGCTTGCTAAAAACACAGGAGCTCCTAGGACTCCTCACCATTGCCCTAACGTCCCTGACATGTTTCGCCACGTAACGTGGCTTTTTCAAAGGTGAACGCGCCGCACTGTGGTCGGCTATTTAAGGCTACTGATTGTCACGCCCCCAATGGGCGTATCATTGCCTACTGACCTATCGATGTAAAGTGTAACCATTCGTCATAGATGGGTGGATATTGGTGAGTTATCGTCACTCAAATTTGACTTTTAAGAAACAGGACATAAGCTACTGTGATTTTTATTAAAACTTTCTAGACCGAAATTTGTATAAGAGTGTAAAAACTAAGACACAGTTAACCTCTCAGACAACTGAATAAACACAGTACACTGATAAACTGCCTTGTATAATTTATAGAGGGTTGAAGCTGGTAATATACCTAATTTAACGACAAATTATATTGCTTAAATTGAGATATATACAAGTTTTTTACACACAAAAAGCAGCGAATACAGGCACAGTCTAATGCAAAAACACTCTGCTGAATTATTAATATATAACAGAGCAAATGAGAAATATGTGGATTGTGATATGCATGTAAGAGTGACACCAGTACACGCCAATACACAAACAGTCTTGCGAACCACTAATATTTAACAGTGTATTTGAAACACTGCATCAATATTTAATAATTTGACTGAAACAGGTATACGCGTGGGAACAAATATTTAGTTAATGTTTGATATGCTTATGGGTGTGACATCAGCACACACTAATACATAAACAGTCCTGTGCATTATTATTATACAACGGGGTATTTGAGACACTGTTTCATTATTTAATACTCAGACTGAAACACATACATATGTGAAAAGAGAGATACAATCAACCTCTCAGATAATCGAGCGAAGAAAGACTATATTTATAAACTGCTCTTTCTCTGCAGATGGTTAAACCTGGTAATATATCCAACTTAGCCGGTAACACTTATACTCAATTCAAGGTATACATAAGTATAGTATACACAGACAACAGCGAATAGTAAGCAGGTTAATTAACTGCAACCCAAATTATATTATATATAGGAGTATTTGCAGAAGTAATTTAAGTATTCTGTACAGCGACACGACAAGCCAAATAGACTACAATCGGTACACAAGTGTGTTTTTAAAGTTTTTTCCTATTTTATTTTCGAACCCCAATAAAAGTTAAATTTTAATTATAGTCAAGAGTATGTCTCTTCCATTCTTGGATTTCATTTTTTGATCTCTCGATATTAAAATGACTCAATAAGTGACCTGTGAGTGCTTCCAAGTGTATTCTTTTCCTTTCTTGCTCCAGAATTATGTGAGATAAACATGAAGTGAGCTAGTAGTACAGACGTTATGTGAGATAAACATGACGTGAGCTAGAGCTACAGAGGGTATGTGAGATAAACATGAAGTGAGCTAGTGGTACAGACGTTATGTGAGATAAACATGACGTGAGCTACTGATACAGACGTTATGTGAGATAAACATGACGTGAGCTAGAGGTACAGATGGTATGTGAGATAAACATGACGTGAGCTAGTGGTACAGAGGGGTATGTGAGATAAACATGAAGTGAGCTAGTGGTACAGAGAGGTATGTGAGATAAACATGACTTGAGCTAGTGGTACAGACGTTATGTGAGATAAGCATGACGTGAGCTACTGGTACAGACGTTATGTGAGATAAACATGAAGTGAGCTAGTGGTACAGACGTTATGTGAGATAAACATGAAGTGAGCTAGTGGTACAGAGGGTATGTGAGATAAACATGACGTGAGCTAGTGGTACAGACGTTATGTGAGATAAACATGAAGTGAGCTAGTGGTACAGACTTTATGTGAGATAAGCATGACGTGAGCTAGTGGTACAGACGATATGTGAGATAAACATGAAGTGAGCTAGTGGTACAGACGTTATGTGAGATAAACATGAAGTGAGCTAGTGGTACAGACGTTATGTGAGATAAACATGACGTGAGCTAGTGGTACAGACATTATGTGAGATAAACATGAAGTGAGCTAGTGGTACAGAGGGGTATGTGAGATAAACATGAAGTGAGCTAGTGGTACAGACGTTATGTGAGATAAACATGACGTGAGCTAGTGGTACAGACATTATGTGAGATAAACATGAAGTGAGCTAGTGGTACAGAGGGGTATGTGAGATAAACATAGTGATTAGTGTACAGACGGTTAGTGAGAATAAACATGAGAGCTAGTGGTACAGACGTTATGTGAGATAAACATGACGTGAGCTAGTGGTACAGACGTTATGTGAGATAAACATGACGTGAGCTAGTGGTACAGACGTTATGTGAGATAAACATGAAGTGAGCTAGTGTACAGACGTTATGTGAGATAAACATGAGCAGTGAGCTAGTGGTACAGACTTATGTGGAGATATACATGAAGTGAGCTAGTGGTACAGACGTTATGTGAGATAAACATGAAGTGAGCTAGTGGTACAGGACGTTATGTTGAGATAAACAGAGAAGGAGCTAGTGGTACAGACGTTATGTGAGATAAACATGACTGAGCTAGTGGTACAGACGTTATGTGAGATAAACATGAAGTGAGCTAGTGGTACAGACGTTATGTGTAGATAAACTTGAAGTGAGCTAGTGGGTACAGACGTTATGTGAGATAAACATGAAGTGAGCTAGTGGTACAGACGTTATGTGAGATAAACATGAAGTGAGCTAGTGGTACAGACGTTATGTGAGATAAGCATGAAGTGAGCTAGTGGTACAGACGTTATGTGAGATAAACATTAAGTGAGCTAGTGGTACAGACGTTATGTGAGATAGACATGAAGTGAGCTAGTGGTACAGACGTTATGTGAGATAAACATGAAGTGAGCTAGTGGTACAGACGTTATGTGAGAAAAACATGAAGTGAGCTAGTGGTACAGAGGGGTATGTGAGATAAACATGAAGTGAGCTAGTGGTACAGATGTTATGTGAGATAAACATGAAGTGAGCTAGTGGTACAGACGTTATGTGAGATAAACATGAAGTGAGTTAGTGGTACAGAGGGGTATGTGAGATAAACATGAAGTGAGCTAGTGGTACAGACGTTATGTGAGATAAACATGAAGTGAGCTAGTGGTACAGACGTTATGTGAGATAAACATGAAGTCAGCTAGTGGTACAGACGTTATGTGAGATAAACATGAAGTGAGCTAGTGGTACAGACGTTATGTGAGATAAACATGAAGTGAGCTAGTGGCACAGAGGGTATGTGAGATAAACATGAAGTGAGCTAGTGGTACAGACGTTATGTGAGATAAACATGAAGTGAGCTAGTGGTACAGACGTTATGTGAGATAAACATGAAGTGAGCTAGTGGCACAGAGGGTATGTGAGATAAACATGACGTGAGCTAGTGGTACAGACGTTATGTGAGATAAACATGACGTGAGCTAGTGGTACAGAGGTTATGTGAGATAAACATGAAGTGAGCTAGTGGTACAGACGTTATGTGAGATAAACATGAAGTGAGCTAGTGGTACAGACGTTATGTGAGATAAACATGAAGTGAGCTAGTGGTACAGACGTTATGTGAGATAAACATGAAGTGAGCTAGTGGTACAGACGTTATGTGAGATAAACATGAAGTGAGCTAGTGGTACAGATGTTATGTGAGATAAACATGAAGTGAGCTAGTGGTACAGACGTTATGTGAGATAAACATGAAGTGAGCTAGTGGTACAGAGGGGTATGTGAGATAAACATGAAGTGAGCTAGTGGTACAGACGTTATGTGAGATAAACATGAAGTGAGCTAGTGGTACAGACGTTATGTGAGATAAACATGAAGTGAGCTAGTGGTACAGACGTTATGTGAGATAAACATGAAGTGAGCTAGTGGTACAGACGTTATGTGAGATAAACATGAAGTGAGCTAGTGGCACAGAGGGTATGTGAGATAAACATGAAGTGAGCTAGTGGTACAGACGTTATGTGAGATAAACATGAAGTGAACTAGTGGTAGAGAGGGGTATGTGAGCACAAGCATATAGTGAACTAGTGGTACAGAGGGTATGTGAGCACAATCATATAGTGAATTAGTGGTACAGAGGGATATGTGAGATAAACATGAAGTGAGCTATGGGTACAGACGTTATGTGAGAAAAACATGACGTGAGCTAGTGGTACAGACGTTATGTGAGATAAACATGAAGTGAGCTAGTGGTACAGACGTTATGTGAGATAAACATGACGTGAGCTAGTGGTACAGACGTTATGTGAGATAAACATGAAGTGAGCTAGTGGTACAGACGTTATGTGAGATAAACATGCAGTAAGCTAGTGGTACAGACATTATGTGAGATAAACATGAAGTGAGCTAGTGGTACAGACGATATGTGAGATAAACATGAAGTGAGCTAGTGGTACAGACGTTATGTGAGATAAACAGGAAGTGAGCTAGTGGTACAGACGTTGTGTGAGATAAACATGACTTGAGCTAGTGGTACAGACGTTATGTGAGATAAACATGAAGTGAGCTAGTGGTACAGACGTTATGTGAGATAAACATGAAGTGAGCTAGTGGTACAGACGTTATGTGAGATAAACATGAAGTGAGCTAGTGGTACAGACGTTATGTGAGATAAACATAAAGTGAGCTAGTGGTACAGACGTTATGTGAAATAAACATGAAGTGAGCTAGTGGTACAGACGTTATGTGAGATAAACATGAAGTGAGCTAGTGGTACAGAGGGTATGTGAGATAAGCATGAAGTGAGCTAGTGGTACAGAGGGGTATGTGAGATAAACATGAAGTGAGCTAGTGGTACAGACGTTATGTGAGATTAGCATGAAGTGAGCTAGTGGTACAGACGTTATGTGGGATAAACATGGAGTGAGCTAGTAGTGCAGACGTTAATTGAGATAAACATGAAGTGAGCTAGTGGCACAGAGGGTATGTGAGATAAACATGACGTGAGCTAGTGGTACAGAGGGGTATGTGAGATAAGCATGAAGTCAGCTAGTGGTACAGAGGGGTATGTGAGATAAATATGAAGTGAACTAGTGGTAGAGAGGGGTATGTGAGCACAATCATATAGTGAAGTGAGCTGGTGGTACAGACGTTATGTGAGATAAGCATGAAGTGAGCTAGTGGTACAGACGTTTTGTGAGATAAACATGACTTGAGCTAGTGGTACAGACGTTATGTGAGATAAACATGAAGTGAGCTAGTGGTACAGACGTTATGTGAGATAAACATGACGTGAGCTAGTGGTACAGATGTTATGTGAGATAAGCATGAAGTGAGCTAGTGGTACAGACGTTATGTGAGATAAACATGAAGTGAGCTAGTGGTACAGACGTTATGTGAGATAAACATGAAGTGAGCTAGTGGTACAGACGTTATGTGAGATAAACATGAAGTGAGCTAGTGGTACAGACGTTATGTGAGATAAACATGAAGTGAGCTAGTGGTACAGACGTTATGTGAGATAAACATAAAGTGAGCTAGTGGTACAGACGTTATGTGAAATAAACATGAAGTGAGCTAGTGGTACAGACGTTATGTGAGATAAACATGAAGTGAGCTAGTGGTACAGAGGGTATGTGAGATTAGCATGAAGTGAGCTATGGGTACAGAGGGGTATGTGAGATAAACATGATGTGAGCTAGTGGTACAGACGTTATGTGGAATAAACATGGAGTGAGCTAGTAGTACAGACGTTAATTGAGATAAACATGAAGTGAGCTAGTGGTACAGATGTTATGTGAGATAAACATGAAGTGAGCTAGTGGTACAGACGTTATGTGAGATAAACATGAAGTGAGCTAGTGGCAAAGAGGGAATGTGAGATAAACATGACGTGAGCTAGTGGTACAGAGGGGTATGTGAGATAAATATGAAGTGAACTAGTGGTAGAGAGGGGTATGTGAGCACAAGCATATAGTGAACTAGTGGTACAGAGGGTATGTGAGCACAATCATATAGTGAATTAGTGGTACAGAGGGATATGTGAGATAAACATGAAGTGAGCTATGGGTACAGACGTTATGTGAGAAAAACATGACGTGAGCTAGTGGTACAGACGTTATGTGAGATAAACATGAAGTGAGCTAGTGGTACAGACGTTATGTGAGATAAACATGACGTGAGCTAGTGGTACAGACGTTATGTGAGATAAACATGAAGTGAGCTAGTGGTACAGACGTTATGTGAGATAAACATGCAGTAAGCTAGTGGTACAGACATTATGTGAGATAAACATGAAGTGAGCTAGTGGTACAGACGATATGTGAGATAAACATGAAGTGAGCTAGTGGTACAGACGTTATGTGAGATAAACAGGAAGTGAGCTAGTGGTACAGACGTTATGTGAGATAAACATGACTTGAGCTAGTGGTACAGACGTTATGTGAGATAAACATGAAGTGAGCTAGTGGTACAGACGTTATGTGAGATAAACATGAAGTGAGCTAGTGGTACAGACGTTATGTGAGATAAACATGAAGTGAGCTAGTGGTACAGACGTTATGTGAGATAAACATAAAGTGAGCTAGTGGTACAGACGTTATGTGAAATAAACATGAAGTGAGCTAGTGGTACAGACGTTATGTGAGATAAACATGAAGTGAGCTAGTGGTACAGAGGGTATGTGAGATAAGCATGAAGTGAGCTAGTGGTACAGAGGGGTATGTGAGATAAACATGAAGTGAGCTAGTGGTACAGACGTTATGTGAGATTAGCATGAAGTGAGCTAGTGGTACAGACGTTATGTGGGATAAACATGGAGTGAGCTAGTAGTGCAGACGTTAATTGAGATAAACATGAAGTGAGCTAGTGGCACAGAGGGTATGTGAGATAAACATGACGTGAGCTAGTGGTACAGAGGGGTATGTGAGATAAGCATGAAGTCAGCTAGTGGTACAGAGGGGTATGTGAGATAAATATGAAGTGAACTAGTGGTAGAGAGGGGTATGTGAGCACAATCATATAGTGAAGTGAGCTGGTGGTACAGACGTTATGTGAGATAAGCATGAAGTGAGCTAGTGGTACAGACGTTTTGTGAGATAAACATGACTTGAGCTAGTGGTACAGACGTTATGTGAGATAAACATGAAGTGAGCTAGTGGTACAGACGTTATCTGAGATAAACATGAAGTGAGCTAGTAGTACAGACGTTATGTGAGATAAACATGAAGTGAGCTAGTGGCACAGAGGGTATGTGAGATAAACATGACGTGAGCTAGTGGTACAGAGGGGTATGTGAGATAAGCATGAAGTCAGCTAGTGGTACAGAGGGGTATGTGAGATAAATATGAAGTGAACTAGTGGTAGAGAGGGGTATGTGAGCACAATCATATAGTGAATTAGTGGTACAGAGGGTATGTGAGCACAATCATATAGAGAATTAGTGGTACAGAGGGATATGTGAGATAAGCATGAAGTGAGCTAGTGGTACAGAGGGGTATGTGAGATAAACATGAAGTTAGCTAGTGGTACAGACGTTATGTGAGATAAACATGAAGTGATCTAGTGGTACAGAGGGTATGTGAGATAAACATTCAGTTAGCTAGTGGTACAGATGTTATGTGAGATAAACATGAAGTGAGCTAGTGGTACAGATGTTATGCGAGATAAACATGAAGTGAGCTAGTGGTACAGAGGGATATGTGAGATAAACATGAAGTGAGCTAGTGGTACAGACTTTATGTGAGATAAGCATGAAGTGAGCTGGTGGTACAGACGTTATGTGAGATAAGCATGAAGTGAGCTAGTGGTAAAGACGTTTTGTGAGATAAACATGACTTGAGCTAGTGGTACAGACGTTATGTGAGATAAACATGAAGTGAGCTAGTGGTACAGACGTTATCTGAGATAAACATGAAGTGAGCTAGTTGTACAGAGGGTATGTGAGATAAGCATGAAGTGAGCTAGTTGTACAGAGGGGTATGTGAGATAAACATGAAGTGAGCTAGTGGTACAGACGTTATGTGAGATTAGCATGAAGTGAGCTAGTGGAACAGACGTTATGTGGGATAAACATGGAGTGAGCTAGTAGAACAGACGTTAATTGAGATAAACATGAAGTGAGCTAGTGGTACAGACGTTATGTGAGATAAACATAAAGTGAGCTAGTGGTACAGACGTTATGTGAAATAAACATGAAGTGAGCTAGTGGTACAGACGTTATGTGAGATAAACATGAAGTGAGCTAGTGGTACCGAGGGGTATGTGAGATAAACCTGAAGTGAGCTAGTGGTACAGACGTTATGTGAGATAAACATGAAGTGAGCTAGTGGTACAGACGTTATGTGAGATAAACATGAAGTGAGCTAGTGGTACAGACGTTATGTGAGATAAACATGAAGTGAGCTAGTGGTACAGACGTTATGTGAGTTAAACATGAAGTGAGCTAGTGGTACAGAGGGTATGTGAGATAAACATGAAGTGAGCTAGTGGTACAGACGTTATGTGAGATAAACATGAAGTGAGCTAGTGGTACAGAGGGTATGTGAGATAAATATGAAGTGAGCTAGTGGTACAGATGTTATGTGAGATAAATATGAAGTGAGCTAGTGGTACAGAGGGTATGTGAGATAAGCATGAAGTGAGCTAGTGGTACAGAGGGATATGTGAGATAAACATGACGCGAGCTAGTGGTACAGACGTTATGTGAGATTAGCATGAAGTGAGCTAGTGGTACAGACGTTATGTGGGATAAACATGGAGTGAGCTAGTAGTGCAGACGTTAATTGAGATAAACATGAAGTGAGCTAGTGATACAGACGTTATGTGAGATAAACATGAAGTGAGCTAGTGGTACAGACGTTATGTGAGATAAACATGAAGTGAGCTAGTGGCACAGAGGGTATGTGAGATAAACATGACGTGAGCTAGTGGTACAGAGGGGTATGTGAGATAAGCATGAAGTCAGCTAGTGGTACAGAGGGGTATGTGAGATAAATATGAAGTGAACTAGTTGTAGAGAGGGGTATGTGAGCACAATCATATAGTGAATTAGTGGTACAGAGGGTATGTGAGCACAATTATATAGTGAATTAGTGGTACAGAGGGATATGTGAGATTAGCATGAAGTGATCTATTGGTATAGAGGGGTATGTGAGATAAACATGAAGTGAGCTAGTGGTACAGAGGGTATGTGAGATAAACATGAAGTTAGCTAGTGGTACAGACGTTATGTGAGATAAACATGAAGTGAGCTAGTGGTACAGACGTTATGTGAGATAAACATGAAGTTAGCTAGTGGTACAGATGTTATGTGAGATAAACATGAAGTGAGCTAGTGGTACAGAGGGGTATTTGAGATATGCATGTAGTGAGCTAATGGTACAGAGGGTATGTGAAATAAACATGAATTGAGCTAGTGGTACAGAGGGGGTATGTGATATAAACCTGAAGTGAGCTAGTGGTACAGAAGTTATGCGAGATAAGCATGAAGTGAGCTAGTGGTACAGAGGGGGTATGTGAAATAAACCTGAAGTGAGCTAGTGGTACAGAAGTTATGCGAGATAAGCATGAAGTGAGCTAGTGGTACAGATGTTATGTGAGATAAACATGACGTGAGCTAGTGGTACAGAAGTTATTCGAGATAAGCATGAAGTGAGCTAGTGGTACAGACGTTATGTGAGATAAACATGAAGTGAGCTAGTGGTACAGAAGTTAATCGAGATAAGCATGAAGTGAGCTAGTGGTACAGAAGTTATGTGAGATAAACATGACGTGAGCTAGTGGTACAGACGTTATGTGAGATAAGCATGAAGTGAGCTAGTGGTACAGAGGGGTATGTGAGAAAAGCATGAAGTGAGCTAGTGGTACAGAGGGTATGTGAGCACAAGCATATAGTGAACTAGTGGTACAGAGGGTATGTGAGCACAAGCATATAGTGAGCTAGTGGTACAGAGGGGTATGTGAGATAAACATGAAGTGAGCTAGAGGTACAGAGGGGTATGTGAGATAAGCATATAGTAAGCTAGTGGTACAGAGGGGTATGTGAGATTTCCAAGAAGTGAGCTAGTGGTACAGAGGGGAATGTGAGATAAACATGAAGTGAGCTAGTGGTACAGAGGGGTATGTGAGATAAGCATGAAGTGAGCTAGTGGTACAGAGGGTATGTGAGATAAGCATGAAGTGAGCTAGTGGTACAGTGGGGTATGTGAGATAAACATGAAGTGAGCTAGAGATACAGAGGTTATGTGAGCACAAACATAAAGTGAGCTAGTGATACAGAGGGGTATGTGAGATAAACATGACGTGAGCTAGTGGCACAGAGGGGTATGTGAGATAAGCATGAAGTGAGCTAGTGGTATAGAGGGGTATGTGAGATAAGCATGACGTGAGCTAGTGGTACAGAGGGGTATGTGAGATAAGCATGAAGTGAGCTAGTGGTATAGAGGGGTATGTGAGATAAGCATGAAGTGAGCAAGTGGTACAGAGGGGTATGTGAGATAAGCATGAAGTGAGCTAGTGGTATAGAGGGGTATGTGAGATAAACATGAAGTGTGCTAGTGGTACAGAGGGGTTAGTGAGATAAACATGAAGTGAGCTAGTGGTATAGAGGGGTATGTGAGATAAGCATGAAGTGTGCTAGTGGTTCAGAGGGGTATGTGAGATTAGTGTTACGGTACCAACAGTGTACCAAGGGTTAACACCAGATGAACAATGTCCTGCATAGGGAATCAGCAATTCACAACCCAGCCAGTTTTCAGGTTTAAAACAGAATGTCATTTATTAAAAGGCTAGATGCCTAGTATTTATACAGGTTTGACCCCAGATGGGGGGCCGAAAGACTGTTGTACATTAGATAAAAGGGGAAGACACCCTTTGACATGATACAATAGAATTACATTACTTAACACTTTAAACACAAGACACTCTTGGCTTTCCTTATCACTTAGGCGTCTGCTCTCTGAGAGTGATTAAACAATGGAATGCTTATCACTAACTTAATTATAGCTGATGCCAGCAAACTTGTATTTAGAAAATAAAGTTAACGCTTTAAGTCCTGACCGAAGGGTCTGTCACATAGCTCCCCCCTTGTGGAACACTCCGACAGACCAGGCTTGACAATTTGGCGGGCCAACCTGGGGATGACCGGACTAGGAGGTGGTAGGCATGTCAGTTTGCTGGGACAATCCATCTGTATTCCCTTTATGAGAGAGAATTCCTGTCCATACAAACAAGGGTTCAACTTCCTCAGTGCCCAGACTAGGGCTAAATAGTCCTTCAAAATCCCATCAGCTTCTTTACGAGTTTTCTGTACCTGCTCTTTATAGGTATCCACAATCCCTTCATACTGACATAGGGTGCCCTTGAGTTGCTGAACCTCACTATGAGCCAGCGTCAGCTTCTCCTCAAGTGTCGCTAAGTTTGTCTTTAAGGTTTCATGTTCCACTCTCAAGCTGGTGTTTTCTGCAGTCTGTCGGTGCAGCTTGTCTAGCAGAGATTCACGTTCTAAACATGCTTTTTCCTCTGCGCTCCTCTTCTCCTTCATCAGCGCATTGTAACGGGACTTCCACGTATCAATAGCGGATAGAGATTTACTGAGCTCAGCGTCCTGGGGCTTAGCAGCAGGTGGGTCAGTCTCTGCTGCACGGATCTGGGCACGGGTAGTCACAGGGCTAACATCGGTGGGACTCATAGGAGCGTAGGCAGAACCAAGGGGGGCCAAGTTATTTCCAAGGAGAACATCAGCGGGTAAATCCTTCATGACCCCCACATTCACAGGTCTAGCGCCCCCTCTCCAATCCAAATGTACCCTGGCAACAGGTAGGCGGAACACAGTGCCCCCTGCTACCCTCACAGCCACAGTGTCTCCAGTGTGGTGTTTCTCAGACACCAAGTTCTTTCGAAGCAAGGTCATGGTAGCACCAGTATCCCGTAGACCACTGACCTCCTTCCCATTCACTTTAACCAGTTGCCGGTTATTCCAGTGGGCAGCTTGTACAAGGTCTGCCTCATGTAGGATGCCCCAGCATTCTTGCGCCTCTACGTAGCGGGCCGCAGGCTGAGGGTTACGTGTGATTCCGCCGGCGGGTTTTCTCCAGGACTGTGCTTGGTTCGCTGCATTTAGGGGACACTCTGGTCTTTTGTGCCCAAGTTGCTTACATCCAAAGTACCGAATAGGCTGTGAGTAGCCCCGTGAATTGAACCGGGCTCTCTGAGGATAGTTCGTGGCTGGAGGCCGTGGGGTATAGCGGTGCGCCGGGGTTTGGTAACTGGCAGCTGCTGGGGCGACTGGGGGTCTGTACTCCACTCTGGCAGGGGGCTTAGTGGTAGCAGTGTCCAGTTTGAGGGCATCCGTATACTCATCTGCCAAGCGAGCCGCTTCATGCAGGGTGGAGGGTTTACGGTCCCGAACCCACTCTCGAACTCCTGCGGGTAACTTGTCGAAGCAATGTTCCAACAGGAATAGCTGCAGCACCTCTTCCCCAGATACGGCTTGGCACCCCGCTATCCAGTGAGCTGCTGTGTGGTGCACCTTACATGCCCACTCAAGGTAGGAATCACCAGCTAATTTAACAGTGTCTCTGAACCGCCTCTGGTATGCCTCCGGTGTAACCGCATACCAACTTCCTCATCTGGAATGGCCCGAAAAGCTTCACTGGCCCGGCCGGATAATTTTCCGGATAATATCGTGACCCAGTCCTCTGCGGGTACCTTGTGTAGTGCACATTGCCTCTCAAAATCTGCAAGGTACCCATCAATCTCTCCTTCTGTTTCCAGGAAGTTTTTAAAAGCTGCAAAATGTACTTTTCTCTTTTCCACTGGGGTTGCTGTGACTTGGGCTGCTGCAGCGCTGCTTTGGCGAAGTAGGTTGGCCTCCACAGCTGCTATGACCCGGTCGATAATTTCGGCAGATGGGTTGGGGCCATAATATGCCAGTCTTATTTTAACCGCCCTATCAAAGCTTGCTTCTTCAGGGGTTCTGTCTGCTATGCTGGGCCCACTGGTTCCTTCTGTCCCTGGTACTCTTTCCATCTTAGTCAGTATTGTAATAATCCCCCTCTTCCTGAGGTTACTGGCTTGTGTAGTTGCTCTTCTGGGCGATAAGGTTCATTCCGTCGCCTGCCACCAATTGTTACGGTACCAACAGTGTACCAAGGGTTAACACCAGATGAACAATGTCCTGCATAGGGAATCAGCAATTCACAACCCAGCCAGTTTTCAGGTTTAAAACAGAATGTCATTTATTAAAAGGCTAGATGCCTAGTATTTATACAGGTTTGACCCCAGATGGGGGGCCGAAAGACTGTTGTACATTAGATAAAAGGGGAAGACGCCCTTTGACATGATACAATAGAATTACATTACTTAACACTTTAAACACAAGACACTCGGCTTTCCTTATCACTTAGGCGTTTGCTCTCTGAGAGTGATTAAACAATGGAATGCTTATCACTAACTTAATTATAGCTGATGCCAGCAAACTTGTATTTAGAAAATAAAGTTAAAGCTTTCAGTCCTGACCGAAGGGTCTGTCACAATTAGCATGAAGTGAACTAGCGGTATAGAGGGTATGTGAGATAAGCATGAAGTGAGCTAGTGGTACAGAGGGTATGTGAGATAAACATGATGTGAGCTAGTTATACAGAGGGGTATGTGAGATAAGCATGACGTGAGCTAGTGGTACAGAGGGGTATGTGAGATAAACATGAAGTGAGCTAGTGGTGGTACAGAGGGGGTATGTGAGATAAGCATGAAATGAGCTAGTGGTACAGAGGGGTATGTGAGAAAAGCATGAAGTGAGCTAGTGGTACAGAGGGGTATGTGAAATAAGCATGAAGTGAACTAGTGGTACAGAGGGGTATGTGAGATTAGCATGAAGTGAGCTAGTGGTATAGAGGGGTATGGGAGATAAACATGACGTGAGCTAGTGGTACAGAAGGGTATATGAGATATGCATGAAGTGAGCTAGTGGTACAGAGGGGTATATGAGATTAGCATAAAGTGAGCTAGTGTTATAGAGGGTATGTGAGCACAAACATTTATTGAGCTAGTGGAAGAGTGGGGTATGTGAGATTAGCATGAAGTGAGCTAGTGGTACAGAGGGTATGTGAGCACAAGCATATAGTGAGCTAGTGGTACAGAGGGGTATGTGAGATAAGCATGAAGTGAGCTAGTGTTATATAGGGTATGTGAGCACAAGCATTTATTGAGCTAGTGGAAGAGAGGGGTATGTGAGATTGGCATGAAGTGAGCTAGTGGTACAGAGGGGTATGTGAGGTTAGCATGAAGTAAGCAAGTGGTACAGAGGGTATGTGAGCACAAGCATATAGTGAACTAGTGGTACAGAGGGTATGTGAGCACAAGCATATAGTGATCTAGTGGTACAGAGGGTATGTGAGCACAAGCATATAGTGAACTAGAGGTACAGAGGGTATGTGAGCACAAGCATATAGTGATCTAGTGGTACAGAGGGTATATGAGCACAAGCATATAGTGAACTAGTGGTACAGAGGGTATGTGAGCACAAGCATATTGTGATCTAGTAGCACAAAGGGGCATGGAGATAAGTATGAAGTGTGCTAGTGGTACAGATGGGTATGTGAGATGAGTATGAAGTGTGCTAGTGGTACAGAGGGGTATGTGAGATTAGCATGAAGTGAGCTAGTGGTACAGAGGGTATGTGAGATAAGCATGAAGTGTTGTAATGGAACAGAGGGGTATGGGAGATTAGCATGAAGTGATCTAGCGGTATAGAGGGTATGTGAGATTAGCATAAAGTGAGCTAGTGGTACAGAGGGTATGTGAGATAAGCATGAAGTGTGCTAGTGGTACAGAGGGTATGTGAGTGTTACGGTACCAATAGGATACCAAGTGTTAATACCAGATGAACAATGTCCTGAATATGGGATCAGGAACTCACCACCCAGCCAGTATTTCCCCTCAAACATGAGACCAGGCTCCACATTCAAGGTAAAACAAAAGTGAACTTTATTAAGGGCCATATGCCCAGTATTTATGCAGGTTAGACCCCAGATGGGGGGTTGAAAGAATGTTGTACATTAGATGGAGGGAACACGCCCTTTGACATGATACAATAGAATACCTTGCTTAAGCTGATAACAACTTAAACACAAGGCACACACTTGGCTTTGCTTATCACTGAGGCGTCTGCTCTCTGAGAGTGATTAAACAATGGAATGTTTATTACTTAAACGTAATTATAGCACACAATAGCTGAGGCCAGCAAACCTGTCTTTTAGAAAACAGCTTCTCAAAGCTACACAAGGTCAATTCTTTTAGTTCTGACCACAGGGTCTGTCACATAGCTCCCCCCTTGTGGAACACTCCGGCAGACCCGGCTTGACCCTTTGGCGGGTCAACCTGGGGATGACCGGACTAGGAGGTGGTAGGCATGTCAGTTTGCCGGGACAATCCATCTATATTCCCGTTATGAGAGAGAATTCCTGTCCATACAAACAAGGGTTCAACTTCCTCAGTGCCCAGACTAGGGCTAAATAGTCCTTCAAAATCCCATCAGCTTCTTTGCGAGTTTTCTGTACCTGCTCTTTATAGGTATCCACAATCCCTTCATACTGACATAGGGTGCCCTTGAGTTGCTGCACCTCACTATGAGCCAGCGTCAGCTTCTCCTCCAGTGTCACTAAGTTTGTCTTTAATGTTTCATGTCCCACTCTCAAGCTGGTGTTTTCTGCAGTCTGTCAGTGCAGCTTGTCTAGCAGAAATTCACGTTCTAAACGTGCTTTTTCCTCTGCGCTCCTCTTCTCCTTCATCAGCGCATTGTAACGGGACTTCCACGTATCAATAGCGGATAGAGATTTACTGAGCTCAGCGTCCTGGGGCTTAGCAGCAGGTGGGTCAGTCTCTGCTGCACGGATCTGGGCATGGGTAGTCACAGGGTTAACATCGGCGGGACCCATAGGAGCGTAGGCAGAACCAAGGGGGGCCAAGTTATTTCCAAGGAGAACATCAGCGGGTAAATCCTTCATGACCCCCACATTCACAGGTCTAGAGCCCCCTTCCCAATCCAAATGTACCCTGGCAACAGGTAGGCAGAACACAGTGCCCCCTGCTACCCTCACAGCCACAGTGTCTCCAGTGTGCTGTTTCTCAGACACCAAGTTCTTTTGAAGCAAGGTCGTGGTAGCACCAGTATCCCGTAGACCACTGACCTCCTTCCCATTCACTTTAACCAGTTGCCGGTTATTCCGGCGGGCAGCTTGCACAAGGTCTGCTTCATGTAGGATGCCCCAGCATTCTTGCGCCTCTACGTAGCGGGCCGCAGGCTGAGGGTTACGTGGGATTCCGCCGGCGGGTCTTCTCCAGGACTGCGCTTGGTTCGCTGCGTTTAGGGGACACTCTGGTCTTTTGTGCCCAAGTTGCTTACATCCAAAGCACCGAATAGGCTGTGAGTAGCCCCGTGAATTGAACCGGGCTCTCTGAGGATAGTTCATGGCCGGAGGCCTGTGGTATAGCGGTGCGCCGGGGTTTGGTAACTGGCAGCAGCTGGGGTGACTGGGGGTCTGTACTCCACTCTAGCAGGGGGCTTAGTGGTAGCAGTGTCCAGTTTGCGGGCATCCGTATACTCATCTGCCAAGCGAGCCGCTTCATGCAGGGTGGAGAGTTTACGGTCCCGAACCCACTCTTGAACTCCTGCGGGTAACTTGTCGAAGCAATGTTCCAACAGGAATAGCTGCAGCACCTCTTCCCCAGATACGGCTTGGCACCCCGCTATCCAGTGAGCTGCTGTGTGGTGCACCTTACATGCCCACTCAAGGTAGGAATCACCAGCTAATTTAACAGTGTCTCTGAACCCCCTCCGGTATGCCTCCGATGTAACCGCATACCTGGAGAGCAGAGCCTCTTTTACAGTATTATAATCTCTGACTTCCTCATCTGGAATGGCCCGAAAAGCCTCACTGGCCCGGCCGGATAATTTTCCAGATAATATCGTGACCCAGTCCTCTGCGGGTACCTTGTGTAGTGCACATTGCCTCTCAAAATCCGCAAGGTACCCATCAATCTCTCCTTCTGTTTCCAGGAAGTTTTTAAAAGCTGCAAAATTTACTTTTACCTTTTCCACTCGGGTTGCTGTGACTTGGGCTGCTGCAGCGCCGCTTTGGCGAAGTAGGTTGGCCTCCACAGCTGCTATGACCCGGTCGATAATCTCCGCAGATGGGTTGGGGCCATAATGTGCAAGTCTTATTTTCACCGCCCGATCAAAGCTTGCTTCTTCGGGGGTTCTGTCTGATATGCTGGGCCCATTGGTTCCTTCGGTCCCTGGTACTACGTCCATCTTAGTCAGTATTGTAATAATCCCCCTCTTCCTGAGGTTACTGGCTTGTGTAGTTGCTCTTCTGGGCGATAAGGTTCATTCCGCCGCTTGCCACCAATTGTTACGGTACCAACAGGATACCAAGGGTTAATACTAGATGAACAATGTCCTGAATATGGGATCAGGAACTCACCACCCAGCCAGTATTTCCCCTCAAACATGAGACCAGGCTCCACATTCAAGGTAAAACAAAAGTGAACTTTATTAAGGGCCATATGCCCAGTATTTATGCAGGTTAGACCCCAGATGGGGGGTTGAAAGAATGTTGTACATTAGATGGAGGGAACACGCCCTTTGACATAATACAATAGAATACCTTGCTCAAGCTGATAACAACTTAAACACAAGACACACACTTGGCTTTGCTTATCACTGAGGCGTCTGCTCTCTAGATGTGATTGAACAATGGAATGTTTATCACTTAAACGTAATTATAGCACACAATAGCTGAGGCCAGCAAACCTGTCTTTTAGAAAACAGCTTCTCAAAGCTACACAAGGTCAATTCTTGTATGTGAGATTAGCATGAAGTGAGCTAGTGTAACAGAGGGGTATGTGAGATTAGCATGAAGTGAGTTAGTGGTACAGAGGGTATGTGAGATTAGCATGAAGTGAGCTAGCGGTACAGAGGGTATGTGAGATTAGCATGAAGTGAGCTAGCGGTATAGAGGGTATGTGAGATTAGCATGAAGTGAGCTAGTGGTACAAAGGGGTATGTGAGATTAGCATGAAGTGTGCTAGTGGTACAGAGGGGTATGTGAGATAAGCATGAAGTGAGCTAGTGGTACAGAGGGTATGTGAGATTAGCATGAAGTTAGCTAGCGGTACAGACGTTATGGGAGATTAGCATGAAGTGTGCTAGTGGTACAGAGGGGTATGTGAGATAAGCATGAAGTGAGCTAGTGGTACAGAGGGTATGTGAGATTAGCATGAAGTGAGCTAGCGGTATAAAGGGTATGTGAGATTAGCATGAAGTGAGCTAGCGGTACAGAGGGTATGTGAGATTAGCATGAAGTGAGCTAGTGGTATAGAGGGTATGTGAGATTAGCATGAAGTGAGCTAGCGGTACAGAGGGTATGTGAGATTAGCATGAAGTGAGCTAGCGGTATAGAGGGTATGTGAGATTAGCATGAAGTGAGCTAGCGGTATAGAGGGTATGTGAGATTAGCATGAAGTGTGCTAGTGGTACAGAGGGTATGTGAGATTAGCATGAAGTGAGTTAGCGGTATAGAAGGTATGTGAGATTAGCATGAAGTGAGCTAGTGGTATAGAGGGTATGTGAGATTAGCATGAAGTGAGCTAGCGGTATAGAGGGTATGTGAGATTAGCATGAAGTGAGCTAGCGGTACAGACGTTATGTGAGATAAACATGAAGTGAGCTAGTGGTACAGAGGGTATGTGAGATAAACATGAAGTGAGCTATTGGTACAGAGGAGTATGTGAGATTAGCATGAAGTGAGCTAGTGGTACAGAGGGGTATGTGAGATTAGCATGAAGTGAGCTAGCGGTATAGAGGGTATGTAAGATTAGAATGAAGTGAGCTA
>NC_069505.1:23145746-23208246 GCF_027579735.1 Bombina bombina
GTGTATTTAGTGTGTAGTATATGTAGTGTGTATGTAGTGTGTAGTGTATGTAGGGTGTATTTAGTGTGAAGTGTATTTAGTGTGTAGTGTATGTAGTGTGTAATTAGTGTGTAGTGTGTATTTAGTGTGTAGTGCGTATATAGTGTGAAGTGTATGTAGTGTGTATATAGTGTGTATATAGTGTGTAGTGCATGTAGTGTGTATTTAGTGTGTAGTGTATGTAGCGTGTATGTATTTAGTGTGTAGTGTATGTAGTGGTGTATGTATTTAGTGTGTAGTGTATGTAGTGTGTATTTAGTGTGAAGTGCATGTAGTGTGTATTTAGTGTGTAGTGTATGTAGTGTGTATTTAATGTGAAGTGCCTGTAGTGTGTATTTAATGTGAAATGTATGTAGTGTGTATTTAATGTGAAGTGCATGTAGTGTGTATTTAATGTGAAGTGTATGTAGTGTGTATTTAGTGTGTAGTGTGTATTTAGTGTGAAGTGCATGTAGTGTGTATTTAATGTGAAGTGTATGTAGTGTGTATTTAGTGTGAAGTGTATGTAGTGTGTATTTAGTGTGCAGAGCATGTAGTGTGTATTTAATGTGAAGTGTATGTAGTGTGTATTTAATGTGAAGTGCATGTAGTGTGTATTTAATGTGAAGTGTATGTAGTGTGTATTTAGTGTGAAGTGTATGTAGTGTGTATTTAATGTGAAATGCATGTAGTGTGTATTTAATGTGAAGTGTATGTAGTGTGTATTTAGTGTGTAGTGTGTATTTAGTGTGAAGTGCATGTAGTGTGTATTTAGTGTGTAGTGCATGTAGTGTGTATTTAGTGTGAAGTGCATGTAGTGTGTATTTAGTGTGTAGTGTTTATTTAGTGATAAGTGCATGTAGTGTGTATTTAATGTGAAGTGTATGTAGTGTGTATTTAGTGTGTAGTGTGTATTTAGTGTGTAGTGCATGTACTGATTATTTAGTGTGTAGTGCATGTAGTGTGTATTTAGTGTGTAGTGTGTATTTAGTGTGTAGTGCATGTAGTGTGTATTTAGTGTGAAGTGTATGTGGTGTGTACTTAGTGTGAAGTGTATGTAGTGTGTATTTAATGTGATGTGCATGTAGTGTGCATTTAATGTGAAGTGCATGTAGTGTGTATTTAATGTGAAGTGCATGTAGTGTGTATTTAATGTGAAGTGTATGTAGTGTGTATTTAGTGTGTAGTGTGTATGTAGTGTGTATTTAGTGTGTAGTGTATTTAGTGTGTAGTGTGTAGTGTATTTAGTGTGCAGTGTATGTAGTGTGTATTTAGTATGTAGTGTATTTAGTGTGTAGTGTATGTAGTTTGTAGTGTATTTAATGTGCAGTGTATGTAGTGTGTATTTAGTGTGCAGTGTATGTAGTGTGTATTGTATTTAGTGTGTAGTGTGTATTTAGTGTGTAGTATATATAGTGTGTATGTATTGTGTATGTAGTGTGTATTTAGTGTGTAGTATATATAGTGTGTATGTATTGTGTATTTAGTGTGCAGTGTGTATGTAGTGTGTATGTAGTGTGTAGTGTATGTAGTGTGTGTAGCGTGTATTTAGTGTGTAGTATATATGGTGTGTATGTATTGTGTATTTAGTGTGCAGTGTATGTAGTGTGTATGCAGTGTGTATTTAGTGTGTAGTGTATGTAGTGTGTATTTAGTGTGTAGTATATGTAGTGTGCATGTATTGTGTATTTAGTGTGCAGTGTATGTAGTGTGTTTTTAGTGTGAAGTGTATGTAGTGTATGTTGTGTGTATTTAGTGTGCAGTGTATGTAGTGTGTTTTTAGTGTGAAGTGTATGTAGTGTATGTTGTGTGTATTTAGTGTGCAGTGTATGTAGTGTGCAGTGTATGTCGTGTGTATTTAGAGTGCAGTGTATGTAGTGTGTATTTAGTGTGCAGTGTATGTAGTGTGTATTTAGAGTGCAGTGTATGTAATGTGTATTTAGTGTGCAGTGTATGTAGCGTGTGTATGTATTTAGTGTGAAGTGTATGTAGTGTGTATTTATTGTGTAGTGTATGTAGTGTGTATTTAGTGTGAAGTGTATGTAGTGTGTAGTGTGTAGTGTATGTTATGTGTATTTAGAGTGCAGTGTATGTAGTGTGTATTGCGTGTGTATGTATTTAGTGTGTAGTGTATGTACTTGTGTATATATGTGTATTTTTGTGTTTGTTTTTATATACACACATATGTATGTTTGTGCATTTATATATGTGCTTGCTTTTCTTGGTTTAATGGGTGTGAGGTTTTTGAGTGTGTGTGTATATGTGTTTGCTTCTCCTGGGTTATCTGTGTTGTGTAGTGTGTGTAGTGTGTAGTGTTCATTGTTAGTATTGTGTGTGTTTAGTGTATGTAGTGTGCACTGTATGTAGTGTGTTTAGTGTATGTAGTTTGCACTGTATGTAGTGTATGTTTGTACTGTATGTAGTGTGTGTGTGTGTAGTGTGTATTGTATGTAATGTGTGTAGTGTATTTAGTGTGCTTGTGTGCATAGTGTATGTATTGTGTAGTGTGTGTGTGAGTAGTGTATGTAGTGTGAGTAGTCTGCATGTGACTAGGTTGTTTATGTAGTGTGTGTGTGAAGTATGTGTAGTGTATTGTGTGTGTAGTGTGTGTATGTAGTGTGTGTGTAGTGTGCGTGTAGTGTATGTCGTTTGTATTTAGTGTTTATTTAGTGTGTAGTGTATGTAGTGTGTATTTAGTGTGTAGTGTATGTAGTGTATATTTTGTGTGTAGTGTGTGTATGTATTTAGTGTAAAGTGTATGGAGTGTGTATGGAGTGTGTACTTAGCGTGAAGTGTTTTTAGTGTGTATGTAGAGTGTATTTAGTGTGTAGTATATGTAGTGTGTATTTAGTGTGTAGTATATGTAGTGTGTATTTAGTGTGTAGTATATGTAGTGTGTATGTAGTGTGTATTTAGTGTGTAGTGTATGTAGGGTGTATTTAGTGTGAAGTGTATTTAGTGTGTAGTGTATGTAGTGTGTAATTAGTGTGTAGTGTGTATTTAGTGTGTAGTGCATGTAGTGTGTATATAGTGTGAAGTGTATGTAGTGTGTGTATATAGTGTGTAGTGCATGTAGTGTGTATTTAGTGTGTAGTGTATGTAGCGTGTGTATGTATTTAGTGTGTAGTGTATGTAGTGTGTATTTAGTGTGTAGTGTATGTAGTGTGTATTTAATGTGAAGTGCCTGTAGTGTGTATTTAATGTGAAGTGTATGTAGTGTGTATTTAATGTGAAGTGCATGTAGTGTGTATTTAATGTGAAGTGTATGTAGTGTGTATTTAGTGTGTAGTGTGTATTTAGTGTGAAGTGCATGTAGTGTGTATGTAGTGTGTATTTAGTGTGAAGTGTATGTAGTGTGTATTTAGTGTGCAGAGCATGTAGTGTGTATTTAATGTGAAGTGTATGTAGTGTGTATTTAATGTGAAGTGCATGTAGTGTGTATTTAATGTGAAGTGTATGTAGTGTGTATTTAGTGTGAAGTGTATGTAGTGTGTATTTAATGTGAAGTGTATGTAGTGTGTATTTAGTGTGTAGTGTGTATTTAATGTGGAGTGCATGTAGTGTGTATTTAATGTGAAGTGCATGTAGTGTGTATTTAATGTGAAGTGCATGTAGTGTGTATTTAATGTGAAGTGTATGTAGTGTGTATTTAGTGTGTAGTGTGTATTTAGTGTGAAGTGCATGTAGTGTGTATTTAGTGTGTAGTGCATGTAGTGTGTATTTAGTGTGAAGTGCATGTAGTGTGTATTTAGTGTGTAGTGTTTATTTAGTGATAAGTGCATGTAGTGTGTATTTAATGTGAAGTGTATGTAGTGTGTATTTAGTGTGTAGTGTGTATTTAGTGTGTAGTGCATGTACTGATTATTTAGTGTGTAGTGCATGTAGTGTGTATTTAGTGTGTAGTGTGTATTTAGTGTGTAGTGCATGTAGTGTGTATTTAGTGTGAAGTGTATGTGGTGTGTACTTAGTGTGAAGTGTATGTAGTGTGTATTTAATGTGATGTGCATGTAGTGTGTATTTAATGTGAAGTGCATGTAGTGTGTATTTAATGTGAAGTGCATGTAGTGTGTATTTAATGTGAAGTGTATGTAGTGTGTATTTAGTGTGAAGTGTATGTAGTGTGTATTTAGTGTGTAGTGTATTTAGTGTGTAGTGTGTAGTGTATTTAGTGTGCAGTGTATGTAGTGTGTATTTAGTATGTAGTGTATTTAGTGTGTAGTGTATGTAGTGTGTAGTGTATTTAATGTGCAGTGTATGTAGTGTGTATTTAGTGTGCAGTGTATGTAGTGTGTATTGTATTTAGTGTGTAGTGTGTGTAGTGTGTATTTAGTGTGTAGTATATATAGTGTGTATGTATTGTGTATGTAGTGTGTGTAGTGTGTAGTATATATAGTGTGTATGTATTGTGTATTTAGTGTGCAGTGTGTATGTAGTGTGTATGTAGTGTGTAGTGTATGTAGTGTGTGTAGTGTGTATTTAGTGTGTAGTATATATGGTGTGTATGTATTGTGTATTTAGTGTGCAGTGTATGTAGTGTGTATGCAGTGTGTATTTAGTGTGTAGTGTATGTAGTGTGTATTTAGTGTGTAGTATATGTAGTGTGCATGTATTGTGTATTTAGTGTGCAGTGTGTGTAGTGTGTTTTTAGTGTGAAGTCTATGTAGTGTATGTTGTGTGTATTTAGTGTGCAGTGTATGTAGTGTGTTTTTAGTGTGAAGTGTATGTAGTGTATGTTGTGTGTATTTAGTGTGCAGTGTATGTAGTGTGTATTTAGTGTGCAGTGTATGTAGTGTGTATTTAGAGTGCAGTGTATGTAATGTGTATTTAGTGTGCAGTGTATGTAGCGTGTGTATGTATTTAGTGTGAAGTGTATGTAGTGTGTATTTATTGTGTAGTGTATGTAGTGTGTATTTAGTGTGAAGTGTATGTAGTGTGTAGTGTATGTCATGTGTATTTAGAGTGCAGTGTATGTAGTGTGTATTGCGTGTGTATGTATTTAGTGTGTAGTGTATGTAGTGGTGTATGTATTTAGTATGTAGTGTATGTAGTGGTGTATGTATTTAGTGTGTAGTGTATGTAGTGTGTAGTGTATGTCGTGTGTATTTAGTGTGCAGTGTATGTAACATGTATTTAGTTTGAAATGTATGAAGTGTGTATTTAGTGTGAAGTGTATGTAGTGTGTAGTGTATGTCATGTGTATTTAGAGTGCAGTGTATTTAGTGTGTAGTGTATGTAGTGTATGTATGTATTTAGTGTGAAGTGTATGTAGTGTGTATTTAGTTTGAAATGTATGAAGTGTGTATTTAGTGTGAAGTGTATGTAGTGTGTAGTGTATGTCATGTGTATTTAGAGTGCAGTGTATGTAGTGTGTATTTAGTGTGCAGTGTCTGTAGTGTATGTATGTATTTAGTGTGAAGTGTATGTAGTGTGTATTTAGTGTGCAGTGTATGTAGCGTGTGTATGTATTTAGTGTGTAGTGTATGTAGTGTGTGCATGTATTTAGTGTGAAGTGTATGTAGTGTGTGTATGTATTTAGTGTGAAGTGTATGTAGTGTGTGCATGTATTTAGTGTGTAGTGTATGTAGTGTGTGCATGTATTTAGTGTGAAGTGTATGTAGTGTGTGTATGTATTTAGTGTGAAGTGTATGTAGTGTGTATTTAGTGTGAAATGTATGAAGTGTCTATTTAGTGTTAAGTGTATGTAGTGTGTATTTAGTGTGAAATGTATGAATTGTGTATTTAGTGTAAAGTGTATATGGTGTGTATTTAGTGTGAAATGTATGTAGTGTGCATTTAGTGTGCAGTGTATGTAGTCTATATAGTGTGTGCATGAGTATGTAGTGTGTATTTAGTGTGCAGTGTATGTAGTGTGTATAGTGTGTGCATGAGTATGTAGTCTATTTAGTGTGTGCATGGGTATGTAGTCTATATAGTTTGTGCATGAGTATGTAGTTTATACAGTGTGTGCATGGGTATGTAGTCTATATAGTGTGTGCATGAGTATGTAGTATATATAGTGTGTGCACGAGTATGTAGTCTATATAGTGTGTGCATTTTTTTTTTAATGCCTGGGGCAAATCGGGACAGATGGCTAGCAACCCAGGACAGGGGGACAGACTCCTAAATAAATAGGCCCCAGTTTGTGCATGGGTATGTAGTCTATACAGTGTGTGCATGAGTATGTAGTCTATATAGTGCGTGCATGAGTATGTAGTCTATATAGTGTGTGTGCATGAGTATGTAGTCTATATAGTGTGTGCATGAGTATGTAGTCTATATAGTGTGTGTATGAGTATGTAGTCTATAGAGTATGTGCATGAGTATGTAGTCTATAGAGTATGTGCATGAGTATGTAGTCTATATAGTGTGTGCATGAGTATGTAATCTATTTAGTGTGTGCATGAGTATGTAGTCTATACAGTGTGTGCATGAGTATGTAGTCTATATAGTGTGTGTGCATGAGTATGTAGTCTCTATAGTGTGTGCATGAGTATGTAGTCTATAGAGTATATGCATGAGTATGTAGTCTATAGAGTATATGCATGAGTATGTAGTCTATAGAGTATGTGCATGAGTATGTAGTCTATATAGTGTGTGCATGAGTATGTAGTCTATAAAGTGTGTGCATGAGTATTTAATCTATTTAGTGTGTGCATGAGTATGTAGTCTATATAGGATGTGCATGAGTATGTATTGTATATAGTATGTGCATGAGTATGTAGTCTATATAGTGTGTGCATGAGTATGTAGTCTATATAGTATGTGCATGAGTATGTAGTCTAGTCTATATAGTGTGGGCATGAGTATGTAGTCTATATAGTGTGTGCATGAGTATGTAATCTATTTAGTGTGTGCATAAGTATGTAGTCTATATAGTGTGGGCATGAGTATGTAGTGTGTATGTAGTGTGTGTAATGTATGTAGTGTGTATTTAGTGTATTTAGTGTGCAGTGTATGTAGTGTGTATTTAGTGTGTAGTGTATGTAGTATGTATTTAGTGTGCAGTATATGTAGTCCATATAGTGTGTGCATGAGTATGTAGTCCATATAGTGTGTGCATGAGTATGTAGTCTATATAGTGTGTGCATTAATATGTAGTCTATATAGTTTGTGCATGAGTATGTAGTCTATATAGTGTGTGTGCATCAGTATGTAGTCTAAATAGTGTCAGTGCATGAGTATGTAGTCTATAAAGTGTGTGCATGAGTATGTAGTCTATATAGTATGTGTATGAGTATGTAGTCTATATAGTGTGTGCATCAGTATGTAGTCTATATAGTGTGTGCATGAGTATGTAGTCTATATAGTGTGTGTGCATCAGTATGTAGTCTATATAGTGTGTGTGCATGAGTATGTAGTCTATATAGTGTGTGCATGAGTATGTAGTCTATATAGTATGTGTATGTGTATGTAGTCTATATAGTGTGTGCATGAGTATGTAGTCTATATAGTGTGTGCATGAGTATGTAGTCTATATAGTGTGTGTGCATGAGTATGTAGTCTATATAGTGTGTGCATAAGTATGTAGTCTATAGAGTGTGTGCATGAGTATGTAGTCTATAGAGTATGTGCATGAGTATGTAGTCTATAGAGTATGTGCATGAGTATGTAGTCTATATAGTGTGTGCATGAGTATGTAATCTATTTAGTGTGTGCATGAGTATGTAATCTATTTAGTGTGTGCATGAGTATGTAGTCTATATAGTATGTGCATGAGTATGTAGTGTATATAGTATGTGCATGAGTATGTAGTCTATATAGTGTGTGCATGAGTATGTAGTCTATATAGTATGTGCATGAGTATGTAGTGTATATAGTATGTGCATGAGTATGTAGTCTAGTCTATATAGTGTGGGCATGAGTATGTAGTCTATATAGTGTGTGCATGAGTATGTAGTCTGTATAGTGTGTGCATGAGTATGTAATCTATTTAGTGTGTGCATAAGTATGTAGTCTATATAGTGTGGGCATGAGTATGTAGTGTGTATTTAGTGTATTTAGTGTGCAGTGTATGTAGTGTATGTAGTGTGTATTTAGTGTGTAGTGTATGTAGTATGTATTTAGTGTGCAGTATATGTAGTCTATATAGTGTGTGCATGAGTATGTAGTCCATATAGTGTGTGCATGAGTATGTAGACCATATAGTGTGTGCATGAGTATGTAGTCTATATAGTGTGTGCATTAATATGTAGTCTATATAGTTTGTGCATGAGTATGTAGTCTATATAGTGTGTGCATGAGTATGTAGTCTATATAGTGTGTGCATGAGTATGTAGTGTATATAGTATGTGCATGAGTATGTAGTCTAGTCTATATAGTGTGGGCATGAGTATGTAGTCTATATAGTGTGTGCATGAGTATGTAGTCTGTATAGTGTGTGCATGAGTATGTAATCTATTTAGTGTTTGCATAAGTATGTAGTCTATATATTGTGGGCATGAGTATGTAGTGTGTATTTAGTGTGTAGTGTGTGTAGTGTATGTAGTGTGTATTTAGTGTATTTAGTGTGCAGTGTATGTAGTGTGTATTTAGTGTGTAGTGTATGTAGTATGTATTTAGTGTGCAGTATATGTAGTTTTTATAGTGTGTGCATGAGTATGTAGTCCATATAGTGTGTGCATGAGTATGTAGTCCATATAGTGTGTGCATGAGTATGTAGTCTATATAGTATGTGTATGAGTATGTAGTCTATATAGTGTGTGCATGAGTATGTAGTCCATATAGTGTGTGCATGAGTTTGTAGTCTATATAGTGTGTGCATCATTATGTAGTCTATATAGTGTGTGTGCATCGGTATGTAGTCTATATAGTGTGTGTGCATGAGTATGTAGTCTATATAGTGTGTGCATGAGTATGTAGTCTATATAGTATGTGTATGAGTATGTAGTCTATATAGTGTGTGCATGAGTATGTAGTCTATATAGTGTGTGCATGAGTATGTAGTCTATATAGTATGTGCATGAGTATGTAGTCTATATAGTATGTGTATGAGTATGTAGTCTATATAGTGTGTGCATGAGTATGTAGTCTATATAGTGTGTGCATGAGTATGTAGTCTATATAGTATGTGCATGAGTATGTAGTCTATATAGTATGTGTATGAGTATGTAGTCTATATAGTGTGTGCATGAGTATGTAGTCTATAAAGTGTGTGCATGAGTATGTAGTCTATATAGTGTGTGCATGAGTATGTAGTCCATATAGTGTGTGCATGAGTATGTAGTCTATATAGTGTGTGCATTAATATGTAGTCTATATAGTTTGTGCATGAGTATGTAGTCTATATAGTGTGTGCATGAGTATGTAGTCTATATAGTGTGTGCATGAGTATGTAGTGTATATAGTATGTGCATGAGTATGTAGTCTAGTCTATATAGTGTGGGCATGAGTATGTAGTCTATATAGTGTGTGCATGAGTATGTAGTCTATATAGTGTGTGCATGAGTATGTAGTCTATATAGTATGTGTATGAGTATGTAGTTTTTATAGTGTGTGCATGAGTATGTAGTCCATATAGTGTGTGCATGAGTATGTAGTCCATATAGTGTGTGCATGAGTATGTAGTCTATATAGTATGTGTATGAGTATGTAGTCTATATAGTGTGTGCATGAGTATGTAGTCCATATAGTGTGTGCATGAGTATATAGTCTATATAGTGTGTGCATCATTATGTAGTCTATATAGTGTGTGTGCATCGGTATGTAGTCTATATAGTGTGTGTGCATGAGTATGTAGTCTATATAGTGTGTGCATGAGTATGTAGTCTATATAGTATGTGTATGAGTATGTAGTCTATATAGTGTGTGCATGAGTATGTAGTCTATATAGTGTGTGCATGAGTATGTAGTCTATATAGTATGTGCATGAGTATGTAGTCTATATAGTATGTGTATGAGTATGTAGTCTATATAGTGTGTGCATGAGTATGTAGTCTATATAGTGTGTGCATGAGTATGTAGTCTATATAGTATGTGCATGAGTATGTAGTCTATATAGTATGTGTATGAGTATGTAGTCTATATAGTGTGTGCATGAGTATGTAGTCTATAAAGTGTGTGCATGAGTATGTAGTCTATATAGTGTGTGCATGAGTATGTAGTCCATATAGTGTGTGCATGAGTATGTAGTCTATATAGTGTGTGCATTAATATGTAGTCTATATAGTTTGAGCATGAGTATGTAGTCTATATAGTGTGTGCATGAGTATGTAGTCTATATAGTGTGTGCATGAGTATGTAGTGTATATAGTATGTGCATGAGTATGTAGTCTAGTCTATATAGTGTGGGCATGAGTATGTAGTCTATATAGTGTGTGCATGAGTATGTAGTCTATATAGTGTGTGCATGAGTATGTAGTCTATATAGTATGTGTATGAGTATGTAGTTTTTATAGTGTGTGCATGAGTATGTAGTCCATATAGTGTGTGCATGAGTATGTAGTCCATATAGTGTGTGCATGAGTATGTAGTCTATATAGTATGTGTATGAGTATGTAGTCTATATAGTGTGTGCATGAGTATGTAGTCCATATAGTGTGTGCATGAGTATATAGTCTATATAGTGTGTGCATCATTATGTAGTCTATATAGTGTGTGTGCATCGGTATGTAGTCTATATAGTGTGTGTGCATGAGTATGTAGTCTATATAGTGTGTGCATGAGTATGTAGTCTATATAGTATGTGTATGAGTATGTAGTCTATATAGTGTGTGCATGAGTATGTAGTCTATATAGTGTGTGCATGAGTATGTAGTCTATATAGTATGTGCATGAGTATGTAGTCTATATAGTATGTGTATGAGTATGTAGTCTATATAGTGTGTGCATGAGTATGTAGTCTATATAGTGTGTGCATGAGTATGTAGTCTATATAGTATGTGCATGAGTATGTAGTGTATATAGTATGTGCATGAGTATGTAGTCTATATAGTATGTGCATGAGTATGTAGTCTATATAGTGTGTGCATGAGTATGTAGTCTATATAGTGTGTGTGCATGAGTATGTAGTCTATATAGTGTGTGCATGAGTATGTAGTCTATATAGTGTGTGCATGAGTATGTAGTCTATATAGTATGTGCATGAGTATGTAGTGTATATAGTATGTGCATGAGTATGTAGTCTATATAGTATGTGCATGAGTATGTAGTCTATATAGTGTGTGCATGAGTATGTAGTCTATATAGTATGTGCATGAGTATGTAGTCTATATAGTATGTGTATGAGTATGTAGTCTATATAGTGTGTGCATGAGTATGTAGTCTATATAGTGTGTGCATGAGTATGTAGTCTATATAGTGTGTGCATGAGTATGTAGTCCATATAGTGTGTGCATGAGTATGTAGTCTATATAGTGTGTGCATTAATATGTAGTCTATATAGTTTGTGCATGAGTATGTAGTCTATATAGTGTGTGCATGAGTATGTAGTCTATATAGTGTGTGCATGAGTATGTAGTGTATATAGTATGTGCATGAGTATGTAGTCTAGTCTATATAGTGTGGGCATGAGTATGTAGTCTATATAGTGTGTGCATGAGTATGTAGTCTGTATAGTGTGTGCATGAGTATGTAATCTATTTAGTGTGTGCATAAGTATGTAGTCTATATAGTGTGGGCATGAGTATGTAGTGTGTATTTAGTGTGTAGTGTGTAGTGTATGTAATGTGTATTTAGTGTATTTAGTGTGCAGTGTATGTAGTGTGTATTTAGTGTGTAGTGTATGTAGTATGTATTTAGTGTGCAGTATATGTAGTCTATATAGTGTGTGCATGAGTATGTAGTCCATATAGTGTGTGCATGAGTATGTAGTCCATATAGTGTGTGCATGAGTATGTAGTCTATATAGTGTGTGCATTAATATGTAGTCTATATAGTTTGTGCATGAGTATGTAGTCTATATAGTGTGTGTGCATGAGTATGTAGTCTATATAGTGTGTGTGCATCAGTATGTAGTCTATATAGTGTGTGTGCATGAGTATGTAGTCTAAAAAATGTGTGCATGAGTATGTAGTCTATATAGTATGAGTATGTAGTCTATATAGTGTGTGCATCAGTATGTAGTCTATATAGTGTGTGCATGAGTATGTAGTCTATATAGTGTGTGTGCATCAGTATGTAGTCTATATAGTGTGTGTGCATGAGTATGTAGTCTATATAGTGTGTGCATGAGTATGTAGTCTATATAGTATGTGTATGAGTATGTAGTCTATATAGTGTGTGCATGAGTATGTAGTCTATATAGTGTGTGCATGAGTATGTAGTCTATATAGTATGTGTATGAGTATGCAGTCTATATAGTGTGTGCATGAGTATGTAGTCTATATAGTGTGTGCATGAGTATGTAGTCTATATAGTATGTGCATGAGTATGTAGTCTATATAGTATGTGTATGAGTATGTAGTCTATATAGTGTGTGCATGAGTATGTAGTCTATATAGTGTGTGCATGAGTATGTAGTCTATATAGTGTGTGCATGAGTATGTAGTCCATATAGTGTGTGCATGAGTATGTAGTCTATATAGTGTGTGCATTAATATGTAGTCTATATAGTTTGTGCATGAGTATGTAGTCTATATAGTGTGTGCATGAGTATGTAGTCTATATAGTGTGTGCATGAGTATGTAGTGTATATAGTATGTGCATGAGTATGTAGTCTAGTCTATATAGTGTGGGCATGAGTATGTAGTCTATATAGTGTGTGCATGAGTATGTAGTCTGTATAGTATGTGCATGAGTATGTAATCTATTTAGTGTGTGCATAAGTATGTAGTCTATATAGTGTGGGCATGAGTATGTAGTGTGTATTTAGTGTGTAGTGTGTAGTGTATGTAATGTGTATTTAGTGTATTTAGTGTGCAGTGTATGTAGTGTGTATTTAGTGTGTAGTGTATGTAGTATGTATTTAGTGTGCAGTATATGTAGTCTATATAGTGTGTGCATGAGTATGTAGTCCATATAGTGTGTGCATGAGTATGTAGTCCATATAGTGTGTGCATGAGTATGTAGTCTATATAGTGTGTGCATTAATATGTAGTCTATATAGTTTGTGCATGAGTATGTAGTCTATATAGTGTGTGTGCATGAGTATGTAGTCTATATAGTGTGTGTGCATCAGTATGTAGTCTATATAGTGTGTGTGCATGAGTATGTAGTCTAAAAAATGTGTGCATGAGTATGTAGTCTATATAGTATGTGTATGAGTATGTAGTCTATATAGTGTGTGCATCAGTATGTAGTCTATATAGTGTGTGCATGAGTATGTAGTCTATATAGTGTGTGTGCATCAGTATGTAGTCTATATAGTGTGTGTGCATGAGTATGTAGTCTATATAGTGTGTGCATGAGTATGTAGTCTATATAGTATGTGTATGAGTATGTAGTCTATATAGTGTGTGCATGAGTATGTAGTCTATATAGTGTGTACATGAGTATGTAGTCTATATAGTATGTGCATGAGTATGTAGTCTATATAGTATGTGTATGAGTATGTAGTCTATATAGTGTGTGCATGAGTATGTAGTCTATATAGTGTGTGCATGAGTATGTAGTCTATATAGTATGTGTATGAGTATGTAGTCTTTATAGTATGTGCATGAGTATGCAGTCTATATAGTGTGTGCACGAGTATGTAGTCTATATAGTGTGTGCATGAGTATGTAGTCTATATAGTATGTGTATGAGTATGTAGTCTTTATAGTATGTGCATGAGTATGCAGTCTATATAGTGTGTGCATGAGTATGTAGTCTATATAGTGTGTGCACGAGTATGTAGTGTATATAGTATGTTCATGAGTATGTAGTCTATATAGTATGAGTATGTAGTCTATATAGTGTGTGCATGAGTATGTAGTCTATATAGTATGTGCATGAGTATGTAGTCTATATAGTATGTGCATGAGTATGTAGTCTATATAGTGTGTGCCTGAGTATGTAGTCTATATAGTGTGTGCATGAGTATGTAGTCTATATAGTGTGTGCATGAGTATGTATCCTATATAGTATGTGTTGAGTATGTAGTCTATATAGTATGTGCATGAGTATGTAGTCTATATAGTGTGTGCATGAGTATGTAGTCTATATAGTGTGTGCATGAGAATGTAGTCTATATACTGTGTGCATGAGTATGCAGTCTATATAGTGTGTGCATGAGTATGTAGTCTATATAGTGTGTGCATGAGTATGTAGTCTATATAGTATGTGTATGAGTATGTAGTCTATATAGTGTGTGCATGAGTATGTAGTCTATATAGTGTGTGCATGAGTATGTAGTCCATATAGTGTGTGCATGAGTATGTAGTCTATATAGTGTGTGCATTAATATGTAGTCTATATAGTGTGTGCATGAGTATGTAGTCTATATAGTGTGTGCATGAGTATGTAGTCTATATAGTATGTGTATGAGTATGTAGTCTATATAGTGTGTGCATGAGTATGTAGTCTATATAGTATGTGTATGAGTATGTAGTATTTATAGTATGTGCATGAGTATGCAGTCTATATAGTGTGTGCACGAGTATGTAGTCTATATAGTGTGTGCATGAGTATGTAGTCTATATAGTGTGTGCATGAGTATGTAGTCTATATAGTATGTGTATGAGTATGTAGTCTTTATAGTATGTGCATGAGTATGTAGTCTATATAGTGTGTGCACGAGTATGTAGTGTATATAGTATGTTCATGAGTATGTAGTCTATATAGTATGAATATGTAGTCTATATAGTGTGTGCATGAGTATGTAGTCTATATAGTATGTGCATGAGTATGTTGTCTATATAGTATGTGCATGAGTATGTAGTCTATATAGTGTGTGCCTGAGTATGTAGTCTATATAGTGTGTGCATGAGTATGTAGTCTATATAGTGTGTGCATGAGTATGTATCCTATATAGTATGTGTTGAGTATGTAGTCTATATAGTATGTGCATGAGTATGTAGTCTATATAGTGTGTGCATGAGTATGTAGTCTATATAGTGTGTGCATGAGTATGTAGTCTATATAGTGTGTGCATGAGTATGTAGTCTATATAGTATGTGTATGAGTATGTAGTCTATATAGTGTGTGCATGAGTATGTAGTCTATATAGTGTGTGCATGAGTATGTAGTCCATATAGTGTGTGCATGAGTATGTAGTCTATATAGTGTGTGCATTAATATGTAGTCTATATAGTGTGTGCATGAGTATGTAGTCTATATAGTGTGTGCATGAGTATGTAGTCTATATAGTATGTGTATGAGTATGTAGTCTATATAGTGTGTGCATGAGTATGTAGTCTATATAGTGTGTGCATGAGTATGTAGTCTATATAGTGTGTGTGCATGAGTATGTAGTCTATATAGTGTGTGCATGAGTATGTAGTCTATATAGTGTGTGCATGAGTATGTAGTCTATATAGTATGTGTATGAGTATGTAGTCTATATAGTGTGTGCATGAGTATGTAGTCTATATAGTGTGTGCATGAGTATGTAGTCTATATAGTGTGTGCATGAGTATGTAGTCTATATAGTGTGTGCATGAGTATGTAGTCTATATAGTGTGTGCATGAGTATGTAGTCTATATAGTGTGTGCATGAGTATGTAGTCTATATAGTGTGTGCATGAGTATGTAGTCTATATAGTGTGTGCATGAGTATGTAGTCTATATAGTATGTGCATGAGTATGTAGTCTATATAGTGTGTGCATGAGTATGTAGTCTATATAGTGTGTGCATGAGTATGTAGTCTATATAGTATGTGTATGAGTATGTAGTCTATATAGTGTGTGCATGAGTATGTAGTCTATATAGTGTGTGCATGAGTATGTAGTCCATATAGTGTGTGCATGAGTATGTAGTCTATATAGTGTGTGCATTAATATGTCGTCTATATAGTGTGTGCATGAGTATGTAGTCTATATAGTGTGTGCATGAGTATGTAGTCTATATAGTATGTGTATGAGTATGTAGTCTATATAGTGTGTGCATGAGTATGTAGTCTATATAGTGTGTGCATGAGTATGTAGTCTATATAGTGTGTGTGCATGAGTATGTAGTCTATATAGTGTGTGCATGAGTATGTAGTCTATATAGTGTGTGCATGAGTATGTAGTCTATATAGTATGTGTATGAATATGTAGTCTATATAGTATGTGCATGAGTATGTAGTCTATATAGTGTGTGCATGAGTATGTAGTCTATATAGTGTGTGCACGAGTATGTTACTGGTTAAGGAGGGGATGAGAGGAAACAGAAGATGTACTGTACATGTTTAGGGTCAAATAGAACATGTATGCGTTTTCCTGCTTATTGGCCACCAGCTGCCCCTCAATTCACTAAAGAGCCAATTTGTATTGCCTGGCCGGCTCATCACAAACTAATTAGTAACTCTTTTCTCATTTGTGCTGCACCTAATGTTTCTGCAACTTCACGGTCCCCATGGACATGTGTGACTTTCAATGACACGTGTCCTCAGGCAGAAAATCTATATTTAAGGTCACAGATGTCCCCAATAATTTATAATTAATTATTTACATCTAATTTACTATGGAAATGTCACAGTCAGAATAACACGTTGTGTGTAGGATTTTACTGCTGTGTCCATGAAATATTCAGTGTCACATTAGTGTTCTGCTTATGAAATATGCGGTCGGTGTTGTGCCCATTGGATCTTATGTACAGCAGGTCAGTGTTGTGCCCATTGGATCTTATGTACAGCAGGTCAGTGTTGTGCCCATTGGATCTTATGTACAGCAGGTCAGTGTTGTCCCCATTAGATCTTATGTACAGCAGTTCAGTGTTGTGCCCATTGGATCTTATGTACAGCAGGTCAGTGTTGTGCCATTAGATCTTATGTACAGCAGGTCAGTGTTGTGCCCATTAGATCTTATGTACAGCAGGTCAGTGTTGTGCCCATTAGATCTTATGTACAGCAGGACAGTATTGTGCCCATTAGATCTTATGTACAGCAGGTCAGTGTTGTGCCATTAGATCTTATGTACAGCAGGTCAGTGTTGTGCTATTAGATCTTATGTACAGCAGGTCAGTGTTGTTCCCATTAGATCTTATGTACAGCAGGTCATTGTTGTGCCCATTGGATCTTATGTACAGCAGGTCAGTGTTGTGCCCATTAGATCTTATGTACAGCAGGTCAGTGTTGTTCCCATTAGATCTTATGTACAGCAGGTCATTGTTGTGCCCATTGGATCTTATGTACAGCAGGTCAGTGTTGTGCCCATTAGATCTTATGTACAGCAGGTCAGTGTTGTGCCCATTAGATCTTATGTACATCAGGTCAGTGTTGTGCCCATTAGATCTTATGTACAGCAGGTCAGTGTTGTGCCCATTAGATCTTATGTACAGCAGGTCAGTGTTGTGCCCAATGGATCATATGTACAGCAGGACAGTGTTGTTCCCATTAGATCTTATGTACAGCATGTCAGTGTTGTGCCCATTAGATCTTATGTACAGCAGGTCAGTTTTGTTCCCATTAGATCTTATGTACAGCAGGTGAGTGTTGTGCCCATTGGATCTTATGTACAGCAGGTCAGTGTTGTGCCCATTAGATCTTATGTACAGCAGGTGAGTGTTGTGCCCATTGGATCTTATGTACAGCAGGTCAGTGTTGTGCCCATTGGATCTTATGTACAGCAGGTCAGTGTTGTGCCCATTAGATCTTATGTACAGCAGGTCAGTGTTATGCCCATTGGATCTTATGTACAGCAGGTCAGTGTTGTGCCCATTAGATCTTATGTACAGCAGGTCAGTGTTATGCCCATTGGATCTTATGTACAGCAGGTCAGTGTTGTTCCCATTAGATCTTATGTACAGCAGGTCAGTGTTGTGCCCATTGGATCTTATGTACATCAGGTCAGTGTTGTGCCCATTGGATCTTATGTACATCAGGTCAGTGTTGTGCCCATTGGATCTTATGTACAGCAGGTCAGTGTTGTTCCCATTAGATCTTATGTACAGCAGGTCAGTGTTATGCCCATTGGATCATATGTACAGCAGGACAGTGTTGTTCCCATTGGATCTTATGTACAGCAGGTGAGTGTTGTGCCCATTAGATCTTATGTACAGCAGGTCAGTGTTATGCCCATTAGATCTTATGTACAGCAGGTCAGTGTTGTTCCCATTAGATCTTATGTACAGCAGGTCAGTGTTATGCCCATTAGATCTTATGTACAGCAGGTCAGTGTTGTGCCCATTAGATCTTTTGTTCAGCAGGTCAGTGTTGTGCCCATTAGATCTTATGTACAGCAGGTCAGTGTTATGCCCATTAGATCTTATGTACAGCAGGTCAGTGTTATGCCCATTAGATCTTATGTACAGCAGGTCAGTGTTGTGCCCATTAGATCTTATGTACAGCAGGTCAGTGTTGTGCCCATTAGATCTTATGTACAGCAGGTCAGTGTTATGCCCATTAGATCTTATGTACAGCAGGTCAGTGTTGTGCCCATTAGATCTTATGTACAGCAGGTCAGTGTTGTGCCCATTAGATCTTATGTACAGCAGGTCAGTGTTTTGCTTTAAAATGTTACGTCACTTGCGATATCACTTTTGCTACAGTACGGTTGCGATATGAGACGTAAACCCTTTCCCTACAGTGAGAACTTTCTTCCAGTTTTGCTTGATTGTAGGGGCTCAGTAAATATTAAATGGAAACATTAAAAGCCCACTATTATAAATTGGAAAAAATTGAACATTTTGAGGCTTACTTATCAAATGTCTGTCGGACCTGATCAGACAGTGCGGATCAGGTCCGACAGACATCGCTGAATGCGGAGAGCAATACGCTCTCTGTATTCAGCATTGCACCAGCAGCTCTTGTGAGCTGCTGGTGCAACGCCGCCCCCTGCAGACTCGCGGCCAATCGGCCGCCAGCAGGCGGTGTCAATCAACCCGATCATACTCGATTGAGTTGAATTGTGGCGATGTCTGTCCGCCTCATCAGAGCAGGCGGCAGGGTTATGGAGCAGCCATCTTTAGACCGCGGCTTCATAACTGCTGTTTCTGGCGAGTCACAGGCCCTCAAGCTCCATTCAGAGCTTGATAAATGGGCCTCTTTATGTGCATTTTCACATTGCGATACGTTTACTTTTACAACATAGTATGACAATGCTTTGAACATCGCACTCATTGCCGTTTTGAGGCAGAGAGGTTTCCTTCAGCGGTTTTATACTCTGGTGTGTTCATTGTACTACCTACAACGCTACATTGTGCAATAATTCATTATAATAGACATAATTACCAATTAATTATACCTGTAATTTAATGTTTTTATGAACACCTGTTTTCTGAAAGACAAAGGGCCGCAATATCACGCTTACGCAAGCGTGATATTTGTGTGTTCCACTCAGCAATATCATTGCACATAAATGTGCGCTGGTATTACAATTGCAGCGGTATGAAAACTTGACCTTGACTTTGCATTGCCAAAAGCCAAGCGCTCACAAAAGCGCGCTTCCATAGGCTCCAATGGCAGCCATGGCAAACTACCTAGCGCAGAGCAGGGGGCAAATCATGCAGCGTTGGGCAGCAATAAATAAATATATATGTATATGCATATACATATACTTATAGAGAAAACACAGGCCCTACATTCCCTCACTTTAACCCCTTATAACTGCTTTGTGCAGTTTGGTTTTTTAAATAAAAATGCTCATATTTATTGTACATGTGAATATACTTTCCTTTTATTTTGGGGGCAATTTGGGCATTTTTTTATTTGTAACCGTAGGTCTGACCTCTGGTTAATTGAAATTAGCGCAAAGTGAAACGGCGAGCTCGCAATCACATTAATCAGCTACTTGTAATGGCTGGTTATTTAACGTTCCCCTTTATGTACTCATGTTAAGATAGCGCTCCACTTTTAATCTAGTCCACAATAAGTTTATACATTTCATCTCAAATTATGACTATTAATAAATGTGGTGACAATACATGGCTTCATCAGTTTATACAGTCACGAACAAATTATTATTAGCTCAAATAATGACAATTCTATTTGAGGTTTATATATGCAAACCCTGAACACTTCATTCATCACTCCTATAAATACTAATATTTATTTGGTTTTGAAACTAAATATTCATGTTGTTCGCACCCCCATGGGGAAATTACACCAAGAGCTTTCCAAGGGTAGAGGAAGTGAGAGACGAAAACAGGAAGGTTCGAGAGTTACAGCGCAATGAACAGGTAGAGGAAGAGGCTACCCAGATTTCAGGGAGGGGCAAGTGATTGCTGAATGTTTATACCTATTCCCTGTTTACAGAGACAAGCTTGGTTCCTCTGGTGTGCTGATTTATTATTTCCAAACCTGTTCTCTGTCTTGTTTTGCAGTAAAGGGGCTAATTCTGTGTGGACCCTTGGTCAGTCAATGAGAAGGTCACAATGGATAATGTGGATCTGGAGAAAGGTTTTACCATCGATGAAATGTTGGCATTGTGCATCCAAAGCTTTGGTAAGGATTGTTGACTATTTGGAAGTAACGTGGGTGGGCGCTATGGAGGTAGGGGGGGAAGGTGTTACTACTAAAAAGATGCTATGCAAACAAAGCTTTAAAAATGTGCTGTGCAAAATGTGTGCAACTTGGGGAAAAAATCACCTGTTATGTTGTGTTGACACTGATGTGAGTAGGGGACGGATGTGACCCGAATTAGACTTATTTAGCTGAAGTAGGCAAAATATCTGTCAGCTATTCTCTAAATACAAAAGAGTTGCAGATTCATTTTTTACCAACAAGTTACATAATCCATTTATGTTTAAGTTGCCTTAAATGACTATTGAATAAGACTTGAAGATCCAGAAATAACGGACTTGCTGAGCTGAGCTTGTCAAATGCAGCTGACGTGAAACCCAAATTGTTTCTCTCATAATTCAGATAGAGCAGCAGTTATAAACAATATTCCAAATTACATCTATTATCTAATGTGTTTTGTTTTCTTGGTATCCATAGTTGAAAAGCATATCTAGGTAGGTTAAGGAGCTGCAATGCACTGCTGGGAGCTGGCTGCTGATTGGTGGCCGAACATATATTCCTCTTCTGATTGGCTAACCTGATGCGTGCAGCTAGTTTCTCCTTAAAGGGATAGTCAAATCAAAATTAAACTTTCATGAATCAGATAGGGCATGCAATTTTTAAAAAAAATTGCTTTGTTCTCTTGGTATTGTTTGTTTAAAGCTATACCTAGGTAAGCTCATATGCTAATTTCTAAGCACCTGAAGGCTGCCTCTTATCTTAGTGCATTTGACAGTTTTTCACAGTTAGACACTGTTAGTTCACGTGTGCCATATAGATAAACACTGTGCTCACTCCTGTGGAGTCAGCACTGATTGGCTAAAATGCAAGTCTGTCAAAAGAACTGAGATAAGGGGGCAGTCTGCAGAGGCTTAGATACAAGGTAATTACAAAGGTTAAAAGTGCATTAATATAACTGTGTTGGTTATGTAAAACTGGGGAATGGGTAATAAAGGGATTATCTATCTTTTAAACAATAAACATTTTGCAGTATACTGTCTCTTTAAGCAAAGGATACCAAGAGAATTAAAGGGACATGGTGCATTACGTTTTTCTTTGCATAAATGTTCTGCAGATGATACATTGATATAGCCCATCTGGGAGTGTTTTCCTTATGGTTGTGATTCACAAGGTTTTAAATGTATAATGATATCTGCGGCTCCTGTTTGTCTAATGGGTCTTTTCATATGCAGGGAAGGGGGGGAGTGCCGGTCCTTCCTGCTTTCCCAGCCCCTTTCAATGAGTGTCCCAGCTTAACTTCATCAACAGTGCTAAACTGGGAGTTTTTAAAGGGTTTATACTGGATTTTTTTTACATCAGTATCTGTGTATATTCTTCTTTATAGTAGCGTCTATTACATGCAGTTATATGAAATTGGTATATACTGTCCCTTTAAGCAAATTTAATATTAGAAATTAATTTGTAGATTGTATTAAGTTGTATTCTCTATCTGAATATTGGGATGCCATATACCCTTCCCCTGCTGATTTTGCTGCACGTGTTTTTAAGTACTGTGTGCCAGATTACGAGTGGAGCGCTATTTAGATGTTTAGACATGTAGATGTATTTATCTCTATGTTAAAGCCCTTTGCATCCTTTTTTATCTTACACCTGAGACCTCATATCTTTGATAACTTTTGTGCAATATTTGTTTGAAATAATTTTGATTAGATGGTGTTATTCCAAGTGTAACTCTACTTTGTAAGGTATTGTTGATGTGATTTGTGAATTTTTTTTGTCTCGCATAATCACATAATCATTCAAGCGAAAATCGCGATTGTGCTCACACATTCGCATTTACTTTCAACTAGTAATACAATGGCAATTATTTCAAATCTGATATCGCTCGGCCGCAAACGATAGTGCTCCACTCGTATTCTGACCCTATGAGGCCCATTTATCAAGCTCCGTATGGAGCTTGAAGGGCCGTGTTTCTGGCGAGTCTCCAGACTCACCAGAAACACCAGTTATGAAGCAGTGGTCTTGATCCATAACGCTGTCCGTCTGCTCTGATGAGGCGGACAGGAATCGCCGCAATTCAACCCGATTGAATGCGATCGGGTTGATTGACACCTCCCTGCTGGCGGCCCATTGGCCGCGAATCTGCAGGGGGTGGCGTGGCACCAGCAGCTCTTGTGAGCTGCTGGTGCAATGCTGAATACGGAGAGCGTATTGCTCTCTGCATTCAGCGAAGTCTTGCGGACCTGATCCGCACTGTCAGACCAGGTCCGCAAGACCTTTCATAAATAGGCCTCTATATGTCAGAAGCATTTGTTACAATGTTTGAAAAAATGTTATAATATACTTTATACATTAATGGAGCTTGATGCCGATGCCGAATGGAGCTTAATGCCCCTGTTTCCGTGCGAGCCTTTAGGCTCGCCGGAAACAGTAGTTATGAAGCAGTGGTTTAAAGACCGCTGCTCCATAACTTGTCCGCTGCCTCTGAGGCTGCGGGTCTTTAATCTGTCCGATCCTATATGCTCCCTGCTAGCAGCCGATTAGCCACGAATCTGCAGGGGGGCGGCATTGCCCGATCCTATAACACCCCCTGCTAGCAGCCGATTAGCCACGAATCTGCAGGGGGGCGGCATTGCCCGATCCTATAACACCCCCTGCTAGCAGCCGATTAGCCACGAATCTGCAGGGGGGCGGCATTGCGCAAGCAGATCACCAGAACTGCTTGTGCAATGATAAATGCCGAAAGCGTATGCTATCTTCATTCAGCGATGTGCGGCGGACATGATGCGCTACATTGTATCATGTTGTCCGCACTTAAGTAATCTAAACTTACTTTAGTAAATCAGCCCCATACTGTTCTCATGGAAAGGATAGCAAGAGAAAGTTGTACATTTGATAATATAAGTAAATTGTTTTTTTTTTTTTTTCTCTCTCACAATTTACGCTCTCTTTAAATTGTGAAAGTTTCATTTGGACGCCTATGTTGCTTGAATGGATCAAGGCCAGAGCACGTTGATATCACACCAAAAGGTCAAGTGGTTTTGTGCTGACATCATTGACAATGATATCGGAGGCCGTCTACATTTCTGCAATAAAAATAATCACACAACACTTTCTGATTGGTTTACAAACTTACATGTAGTCTAGAGTTTTGTACTCAAATCCAATGAAAACTTCATGTATTTTTATCGTTTGGACAGGGTTGGCTTTAAAGGGTTAAGTAGAACAGATTTCAGTTGTGTGACCTCAGTAAGCAATGTTACTGTATGACTTGTATTTGGCAATCGCCCATAACAGCTGTTGTACAGTAATCATAACCCAAAGAATAAGCAGAGGACAAAATCTTGTTATTTCTTAGTAGTAATTTGTTTAAAGGGACAGTGTACAACCAATAGTCATATAACTGCATGTAACAGGCACTATTATAAAGAAGAAAATGCAGATACTGATATAAACATCCAGTGTAAAACCTTTTAAAAACTTACTTAGAAGCCAGAAATTTAGCACTGTTGATGAGGTTAGGCTGGGACACCCAGTGAAAGGGGCTGGGAAAAAAAGGAAGAATAGCCCCTCCCTCCTTCCCTGCATATGAAAAGACAGATAACATAAACAGCAGCCAGCAAAAGTCTGTAAACACATGTATACATCTGGCACAGTGGGGCTAGGTTAGGAGTCTGAAAATCAGCACAATATTCTTAAAAAAAATAAGCAAAACTATACATTTTTTATAAAAACACTCCTAGATGGGCTGTATAAATGTATCATCTGCAAAATATTTATCCAAAGAAAATTCTAGTGTACAATGTACAAGCAATTGGGCTCCGCATTACAAAAGGTCTGCTCACACTGTCACACAACATCAATGTTATAAATGCAAAATATATATCAGTAATTAAGTGCTGCATTACAAAAGGTCTGCACACACAATAAATGTTTATATATGCACAGTATATATCAGTAATTAAGTGCTGCATTACAAAAGGTCTGCACACACAATAAATGTTTATATATGCACAGTATATATCAGTAATTAAGTGCTGCATTACAAAAGGTCTGCACACACAATAAATGTTTATATATGCACGGTATATATCAGAAATTAAGTACTGCATTACAAAAGGTCTGCACACACAATAAATGTTTATATATGCACAGTATATATCAGTAATTAAGTGCTGCATTACATAAGGTCGGCACACACAATAAATGTTTATATATGCACAGTATATATCAGTAATTACATGCTGCATTACAAAAGGTCTGCACACACAATAAATGTTTATATATGTACAGTATATATCAGTAATTAAGTGCTGCATCACATAAGGTCTGCACACACAATAAATGTTTATATATGCACAGTATATATCAGTAATTAAGTGCTGCATTACAAAAGGTCTGCACAAAAATAAATATTTATATATGCACAGTATATATCAGTAATTAAGTGCTGCATTACAAAAGGTCTGCACACACAATAAATATTTATATATGCACAGTATATGCCAGCACTTAAGTGCAGCATTACAAAAGGTCAGCACACACAATAAATGTTTATATATGCACAGTATATCTCAGTAATTAAGTGCTGCATTACTAAAGATCTGCACACACAATAAATGTTTATATATGCACAGTATATCTCAGTAATTAAGTGCTGCATTACTAAAGGTCTGCACTCTGCACACACAATACATGTTTATATATGCACAGTATATATCAGTAATTAAGTGCGGCATTACATAAGGTCTGTATACACAATAAATGTTTATATTTGCACAGTATATATCAGTAATTAAGTACTGCATTACATAAGGTCTGCACACACAATAAATATTTATATATGCACAGTATATATCAGCAATTAAGTGCCACATTACATAAGGTCTGCACACACAATAAATGTTTATATATGCACAGTATATATCAGTAATTAAGTGCTGCATTACATAAGGTCTGCACACACAATAAATGTTTATATATGCACAGTATATATCATTAATTAAGTGCTGCATTACATAAGGTCTGCACACACAATAAATGTTTATATATGCACAGTATATATCAGTAATTAAGTGCTGCATTACATACGGTCTGCACACACAATAAATGTTTATATATGCACAGAATATCAGTAATTAAGTGCTGCATTACATAAGGTCTGCACACACAATAAATGTTTATATATGCACAGTATATATCAGTAATTAAGTGCTGCATTACATAAGGTCTGCACACACAATACATTTTTATATATGCACAGTATATATCAGTAATTAAGTGCCATATTACATAAGGTCTGCACACACAATAAATGTTTATATATGCACAGTATATATCAGTAATTAAGTGCCGTATTACATAAGGTCTTCACACACAATAAATGTTTATATATGCACGGTATATATCAGTAATTAAGTGCTGCATTACATAAGGTCTGCACACACAATAAATCTTTAGATATGCACAGTATATATCAGTAATTAAGTGCTGTATTACATAAGGTCTGCATACACAATAAATGTTTATATATGTACAGTATATATCAGTAATTAAGTGCTGTATTACATAAGGTCTGCACACACAATAAATGTTTATATATGCACAGTATATATCAGTAATTAAGTGCTGTATTACATAGGGTGTGCACACACAATAAATGTTTATATATGCACAGTATATATCAGCAATTAAGTGCCACATTACATAAGGTCTGCACACACAATAAATGTTTATATATGCACAGTATATATCAGTAATTAAGTGCTGCATTACATAAGGTCTGCACACACAATAAATGTTTATATATGCACAGTATATATCATTAATTAAGTGCTGCATTACATAAGGTCTGCACACACAATAAATGTTTATATATGCACAGTATATATCAGTAATTAAGTGCTGCATTACATACGGTCTGCACACACAATAAATGTTTATATATGCACAGAATATCAGTAATTAAGTGCTGCATTACATAAGGTCTGCACACACAATAAATGTTTATATATGCACAGTATATATCAGTAATTAAGTGCTGCATTACATAAGGTCTGCACACACAATACATTTTTATATATGCACAGTATATATCAGTAATTAAGTGCCATATTACATAAGGTCTGCACACACAATAAATGTTTATATATGCACAGTATATATCAGTAATTAAGTGCCGTATTACATAAGGTCTTCACACACAATAAATGTTTATATATGCACGGTATATATCAGTAATTAAGTGCTGCATTACATAAGGTCTGCACACACAATAAATCTTTAGATATGCACAGTATATATCAGTAATTAAGTGCTGTATTACATAAGGTCTGCATACACAATAAATGTTTATATATGTACAGTATATATCAGTAATTAAGTGCTGTATTACATAAGGTCTGCACACACAATAAATGTTTATATATGCACAGTATATATCAGTAATTAAGTGCTGTATTACATAGGGTGTGCACACACAATAAATGTTTATATATGCACAGTATATATCAGTAATTAAGTGCACATTACATAAGGTCTGTACACACAATAAATGTTTATATATGCACAGTATATATCAGTAATTAAGTGCTGCATTACAAGAGGTCTGCACACACAATACATTTTCATATATGCACAGTATATATCAGTAATTAAGTGCAGCATTACACAAGGTCTGCACACACAATAAATGTTATAGACCTGTTCATGCAATACAATATATTTTCTGGTGTGAGACCATCAGACAACTGCTCTGATTTTAGTTAGGGGCTTTAGTTTGTATGTATGGTAAGAGGTTTTTGTGAGGTTTCAGACAAATGCAGAGTAACAACTGAAACTAACTGATTTTAGACATGAGAATAACGGTTTCATTTTCAGTTCAGGTTAAACTTGACTGATGTATTGATATTTATACCGAGAAGTGTCTATACCTTTAATAGTTTCTTATTATTCAGTGCCACTCATACGAACTTCATCAGCCTGTCACTTTATATGTTATTCTATTCAGCTGATATATTAAAGCTCCCCCACCTCCCTTTAGGATGATAAAGTAACTAGTGAGGCTGGAGAGGCTGGATGGAGCTTTAGTGAATCAGTTATATAGAATAACATTGGAACTGGTGAAGCTGGAGAGGCTGGAGGGAGCTTTAGTGAATCAGTGACATAGAATAACATAGGAACTGGTGAAGCTGGAGAGGCTGGAGGGAGCTTTAGTGAATCAGTTACATAGAATAACATAGGAACTGGTGAAGCTATAGAGGCTGGAGGGAGCTTTAGTGAATCAGTTACATAGAATAAAATAGGAACTGGTGAAGCTGGAGAGGCAGGGGGAGATTTAGTGAATCAGTTACATAGAATAACATAGGAACTGGTGAAGCTGGAGAGGCTGGAGGGAGCTTTAGTGAATCAGTTACATAGAATAACATATGAACTGGTGAAGCTGGAGAGACTGGAGGGAGCTTTAGTGAATCAGTTACATAGAATAACATAGGAACTGGAGAAGCTGGAGAGGCTGGAGGGAGCTTTAGTTAATCAGTTACATAGAATAACATAGGAACTGGTGAAGCTGGAGAGGATGGAGGGAGCTTTAGTGAATTAGTTACATAGAATAACATAGGAACTGGTGAAGCTGGAGAGGCTGGAGGGAGCTTTAGTGAATCAGTTACATAGAATAACATAGGAATTGGTGAAGCTGGAGAGGCTGGAGGGAGCTTTAGTGAATCAGTTACATAGAATAAAATAGTAACTGGTGAAGCTGGAGAGGCTGGAGGGAGCTTTAGTGAATCAGTTACATAGAATAACATAGGAACTGGTGAGGCTGGAGAAGCTGGAGAGAGCTTTAGTGAATCAGTTACACAGAATTACATAGGAACTGGCGAAGCTGGAGAGGCTGGAGGGAGCTTTAGTGAATCAGTTACATAGAATAACATAGGAACTGGTGAAGCTGGAGAGGCTGGAGGGAGCTTTAGTGAATCAGTTACAAACAATAACATAGGGACTGGAGAAGCTGGAGAGGCTGGAGGGAGCTTTAGTGAATCAGTTACATAGAATAAAATAGTAACTGGTGAAGCTGGAGAGGCTGGAGGGAGCTTTAGTGAATCAGTTACATAGAATAACATAGGAACTGGTGAGGCTGGAGAAGCTGGAGAGAGCTTTAGTGAATCAGTTACACAGAATTACATAGGAACTGGCGAAGCTGGAGAGGCTGGAGAGAGCTTTAGTGAATCAGTTACATAGAATAACATAGGAACTGGTGAAGCTGGAGAGCCTGGAGGGAGCTTTAGTGAATCAGTTACATAGAATAACATAGGAAATGATGAAGCTGCAGAGGCTGGAGGGAACTTTAGTGAATCAGTTACATAGAATAACAAAGGAACTGGTAAAGCTGGAGAGGCTGGAGGGAGCTTTAGTGAATCAGTTACATAGAATAACATAGGAACTGGTGAAGCTGGAGAGGCTGGAGGGAGCTTTAGTGAATCAGTTACATAGCATAACATAGGAACTGTTTAAGCTGGAGAGGCTGTAGAGAGCTTTAGTGAATCAGTTACATAGAATAACATAGGAACTGGTGAAGCTGGAGAGGCTGGAGGGAGCTTTAGTGAATTAGTTACGTAGAATAACATAGGAACTGGTGAAGCTGGAGAGGCTGGAGGGAGCTTTAGTGAATCAGTTACATAGAATAACATAGGAACTGGTGAAGCTGGAGAGGCTGGAGGTAGCTTTAGTGAATCATATACATAGAATAACATAGGAACTGGTGAAGCGGGAGAGGCTGGAGGGAGCTTTAGTGAATCAGTTACATAGAATAACAGGAACTGGTGAAGCAGGAGAGGCTGGAGGGAGGTTTAGTGAATGAGTTACATAGAATTCATTTTATGTGTAAACTGATATACCTGCTAGAACTGATGTTCCTATTGAAATAAGAAAAAAATAAATAAGATACTGTCCACATTCAGCGATGCCTGGCAGACATGAAACGCTACAGAGTACGCAGGTTGACCTCCCTCATAAGGCTGATGAGGAAGATACACCGGTAGCCTCTGAGGGTGAAATCGCATATAGTGACTGCATTATTCCTTCATCTGATACTGAAGAAGTAAACTTTAGATTTAAGCTTGAACACCTTTTGTGTACTGTTAAAGGAGGTATTGGCTACTTTGGATGACTCCGATACTTCTGTTGTTGTCAACCCTAAAAAGTCTAGTAAACTTCTATGATGTTCCTTCCTCTGTGTACGTTTTTCCTGTCCCAGACCGTGTGACGTAGATCATTTCACAGGAAAGGGAGAAGTCAGGGATTCCTTTCTCCCGGTCTCCCGTATTTAAAAAGATGTTTCCTGTTGCTGACTCCATTAAAGATTCTTGGTGCACGATGCCTAAATTAGAAGGGGCTATTTCTACTCTGGCTAAGAGAATTACGATCCCTATAGATCCTTTAAGGATCCCATGTACAAAATGCTGGAAGCTTATTTGAAGAAGATGTATGTTCATCAAGGTCTTCAATGGCAACCTGCAGTTTGTATTGCCACAGTAGAAAGTGTGGCATCTTATTGGTGCAACGCCTTGTCTGAGTCAATTTTAGTAGAGACTCCATTGGAGGAGATACAAGATAGGATTAAGGCTCTCAAACTAGCCAATTCCTTTATTTCTGATGCTAACATGCAAGTTATTATTCAGCTGATGTTACTTCTAAGTCCAAGCTTCTGGCGCTTCCTTACAAGGGGAAGACCTTGTTCGGACCTGATCTGGCAGAAATAATTTCTGATATTATGGGTGGAAAAGGGTCTTTTCTACCACAAGTCAAGAAGAACAGACTCAAAGGACTTCAAAGTAATTTCTGTTCCTTTCGTAACTTCAAAGGTCAAAAGTCTTCCTCTTCCAAGCAGGAGCAGTCCAAGTCTTCTTGGAAGCCCAATCAGTCCTGGAATAAGGAAAAGCAATCAAAGAAACTCTCAGCTGAGTCTAAGTCAGCATGAAGGGTCGGCCCCCTGTCCGGATTCGGACAAGTGGGGGCAAATTTTTCCTATTTTGTCAAGCTTGGAGACAAGATGTCCCAGATCATTGGACTGTGGACATAGTATCTTAGGGTTACAAAATAGAATTCAAAACTTTGCCTCCCAGGGGCAGATTCCACCTCTCAAGATTATCTGCAGACCAGGTAAAAAGAGAGGCATTCTTGAACTGCATTCAGGGCTTTTCCTCCCTGGGAGTGATTGTTCCAGTCCCAGTAAGAGAACAGAGTCTAGGATTCTGTTCAAATCTGTTTGTGGTTCCCAAAAGAGAGGGAACTTTTTGACCCATTTTAGACCTAAAGTGCCTCTACAAGTTTCTCAGGATACTGTCCTTCAAAATGGAAACCATTCGTTCCATTCTTCCTTTGGTCCAAGAGGGTCAGTTCATGATGACCTTAGACCTGAAGGATGCGTATCTTCATGTTCCCATCCACAGGGATCATCACAAATTCCTGAGCTTCGCCTTTCTAGGCAAACACTTTCAGTTTGTGGCTCTTCCGTTTGGCTTTGCCACAGCTCCCAGAATTTTCTCAAAGGTTCTGGGGGCTCTCTTGGCAGTGATCAGGTCTTGGGGAATTGCAGTGGCGCCATACCTGGATGACATATTGGTTCAGGCGCCATCTTTTCAACAAGCAAACTCTAATACAGAGATCTTGCTGTCTTTTCTATGTTCCTACGGTTGGAAAGTGAATCTGGAAAAGAGTTCCCTTGTTCCAGCTACAAGGGTCATTTTCTTAGGGACCATAATAGATTCCCTATCTATGAACATTTTTCTGACGGAGGTCAGAAAATCCAAAATTCTCTCCTCTTGCCTCTCTCTTCAGTCCACTATTCGGCCATCAGTGGCTCAATGTATGGAGGTAATTGGTCTGATGGTCGCTTCCATGGACATCATTCCCTTTGCTTGATTCCATTTACGAGCTCTGCAATAATGCATGCTCAGACAATGGAACAGAGACCATTAGGGTCTGTCTCAGAGGATAGATCTAGACCAGTCGACAAGAGATTCTATCCCGTGGTGGCTTTCTCAGGACTATCTGTCTCAGGGCACATGCTTCCGTAGACTTTCCTGGGTGATTTTGACCACGGACGGCAGCCTGTTAGGCTGGGACTCATTAAAGGTGCAAGGACTATAGACTCGGGAGGAGTCTGCTCTCCCCATAAACATCTTGGAGTTGAGAGCGATTTACAATGCTCTGATGACTTGGCCTCAATTGTCCTTAGCCCGGTTTAGCAGGTTTCAGTCAGACCACATCAGATCCGTGGCTTACATCAACCACCAGGGAGGGACTCGGCATTCCTTGGTGTCAGGGTTTTTTCCCTCTTTTGTTTGCCATGTGCTGCTGGCAGCCATTTTACTCACCTCTCTTGCTACTCTGGTGCATAATGTGTGATGCTGCTCATTTCCTGCACTTCCTTTTATGGCCAGACTGGTGTTCATCATCAGTGCACAAACCAATGCACCTCCTGAGAAACCTAGTGGTAAGTGTTTTGTTCCTGAGAATCTTCGAACTAAGGTTTTGCACACTTACCACTATCCTAAAGCTGCAGGTCACCCAGGCAAGAACCAAATGATTTGGTCTGTCACTCGACAATTTATTCTTTATTCTTTATTCTGATGTTGCTGCGTATGTTGCCTCCTGCTCAGTTTGTGCACAGAATAAGACTCCTCAACGTCTTCCTGTGGGTCTTCTTCAACCTATTGCTAATGGTGAGCGTCCTTGGACACATCTTTCCATGGACTTCATTGTCGAGCTCCCTGTTTCCAATGGCAATACTGTTATCCTTATGGTGGTTGACCGTTTTTCTAAAATGTCACATTGCATTCCCTCGAAGAAGTTGCCTACCGCTCAGGAGCTTGCTTCATTTTTTTCCCCGGGAGGTCTTCCATTTACATAGGTTACCCAAGGAGATAGTGTCGGACCGGGGTAACCAGTTTGTCTCCAGATTTTGGCGTTCCTTTTGTGCTCAAATGGGGATCCAGCTTTCCTTCTCCTCGGCATATCACCCTCAATCAAATGGGGCTGCGAAACGGTCTAATCAAGCTCTGGAACAGTTCCTCCATTGCTATGTCTCAGATCACCACAATAATTGGTCTGAACTGTTACCTTGGGCAGAGTTTGCTCGTAATAGTGCTATTAATGTTTCCTCCAAGTTATCCCTGTTCATGGCGAATTATGGGTTTCAACCATCCTTGTTGCCCGATTCATTCATGTCTCAGGGTATTCTGGCTTTGGAGGAGCATCTCCGGCAACTCCGTTCCACGTGGGTGCAGATTCAGGATTGCCTTCATCGTTCTATTTAGCACCAAAAGTTCCAGGCCGATCATAGGCGTCTGCCCGCGCCTTCCTACCAGGTTGGTGAGAGAGTTTGGCTGTCCTCCCGCAACTTGAACCTTCGTGTGCCTTCCAATAAACTGGCTCCCCATTATGTTAGTCCTTTTCGAATACTCCGACGGGTCAATCCTGTGGCCTACGCTCTTGACCTTCCTCCTGTAATGCGCATCTCTAATGTTTTTCATGTCTCCCTCTTGAAACCATTGGTTTGTAATCGGCTTACCACTGTGTTGTCCCTGTCCTATCTTTGTTGACAACTATGAGGAGTATGAGGTCAGCAGCATTATTGACTCTCGTATGTCCAGTGGCCGCGTACAGTATTTGGTTCACTGGAGGGGCTACGGTCCGGAGGAGCGTTCATGGGTACCCTCCTCTGATGTTCATGCTCCCACCCTCCTCCGTGCCTTCCATTTCCTGCACTTTCTTTTATGGCCAGACTGGTGTTCATCATCAGTGTGAGACAGGATATAGTCTCAGAATTGTGATGTCATCACTTTTTATTTAAAGGGCCTCTGTTCAGTATGCTTTGCCCTTGCATTGTCTCAGACCTGTTTGTGAGAGCTCCTGTGTATTACCTGGCTGTCTTATGTCCCTCCTGGTTCCTGTTCTCTGGCTTGTTCCTGACTCTGCTGTTCTCCTTGTTCCTGATTCCGGATCATCTGACATTTCACTTTGGCTCCTGACTCGACTCGTCTGACTATTTGCTTTGAATCCAGACTCGACTCTTCTGACTACCAGCTCTGGTTTTGATTCCTGGCTTATTATTTGTTTTGTGGACTTTTTATTATTTTTTTGGTGGCATGGATTATTCAGTGAGTGGAAGCTCACAACTGTTGTCTATCTGCCATCCACTTGGACAACTGGGAAGCAGTTTTCTGAGAAGACAGACATTTCATCCTGGGGAGTGGGCTCTCTATCTGGAGGTGTTCTCCAGGTTAACCCTCAAAAGGGGGGTGCCGGAGTTGGAGCTGATGGCGTCTCAGCAGAAAGCCAAGCTTCCAAGGTACGGTTCAAGATCAAGAGATCTTTAGGCCACTCTGATAGATGCTCTGGCGGTTCCTTGGGATTTCGGTCTAGCATACCTGTTTCCTCCGTTTGCCCTCCTTCCACGAGTTATTGCTCGTATCAAACAAGAGATAGCATCTGTAATTCTAATAGCTCCTACATGGTCTCACAGGATCTGGTATGCAGACCTAGTGAAGATGTCTTCTTGGCCACCTTGGAGGTTGTCCTTGGAGGACCTTCTAACTCAGGGTTCATTCCTCCATCCAAATCTCATTCCTCTGAAGCTGACTGCTTGGAGATTGAACGCTCACAGACCATGATCCAGGCTCACAAGCCTGTTATTAAAATTTTTTACCATAATGTATGGCGTAAATACCTTTATTGGTGTGAATGTAAGGGCTACTCTTGGAGTAGGGTCAGAATTCCTAGAACTTTGTCTTTTCTCCAGGATGGTCTGGAGAAAGGGTTGTCAGTCAGCTCTCTGAAAGTTCAGATTTATGCATTATCATTTTTTTTTGCACAAGCGTCTAGTGGATGTGTCAGATGTTCAATCTTTTTGTCAGGCCCTGGTCAGAATCAGCCTGTGTTTAAGTCAGTTGCTCCTCCTTGGAGCCTTAATCTTGTTCTTAAAAAATTTGCAGCAGGCCCCGTTTGAGCCAAGCATTCCATAGATATTAAGTTGCTATCTTGGAAGGTTTTGTTTCTTATTGCTATCTCTTCTGCTCTGAGAGTTTCGGAACTCTCGGCTTTGCATTGTGATTCGCCTTACCTTATCTTTCATGCGGATAAGGTGGTTCTTCTTACTAAATTGTGGTTTCTTCCTAAAATGGTTTCGGATAGAAATATTAATCAGGAAATTGTTGTTCCTTCTCTCTTTCCCAATCCTTTTTTTCATAAAGACTTGAATGTTGTGCGTGCTCTTAAATTCTACCTACAGGCGACTAAGGATTTTCGCCAGTCTTCTGTCCTGTTTGTTTGTTTCTCAGGAAAGCGTAAGGGTAAGAAAGCCACTTCTACTTCTCTTTCCCTCTGGTTGAGAAGTATAATTTGTTTTGCTTACGAGACTGCTGGACAGCAGCCTCCTGAGAGAATTACAGCTCATTCCACTAGGGCTGTCTCCTCTTCTTGGGCTTTCATAGATGAAGCTTCTGTGGAATAGCTTTGCAAGGCTGTAACTTGGTCCACTCTGCAACTTTTTCCAAATTTTCCAAATGTTATACTTTTACCTCGGCTGAGGCCTCTTTTGGGAGAAAGTTTCTTGAAGCAGTGGTGCCTTCTCTTTAGGTCTGCCTGTCTTGTTCTCCCTCCCTGTTCATTCTGTGTCCTCTAGCTTGGGTATTGGTTCCTACTAGTAATTAAATGATGTTGTGGACTCTCCATATCTTAGGAAAGAAAACAAAATGTATGCATACCTGATAATTTTCTTTCTTTCCGGATATGGAGAGTCCATGACCCCACCCTTTATTAAGACAGTTATTTTTTACTAAACGTCAGGCACCTCTACACCTTTGTGTTATTCTTTTTACATTTCCCTTCGGTCAAATGACTGCGGATTATGGGTAGGGGAGTGACACTTAACAGCTTTGCTGTGGTGCTCTTTGCCTCCTCCTGCTGGCCAGGAGTGATATTCCCAACAGTAATTGAATGACGTCGTGGACTCTCCATATACGGAAAGAAAGAAATTTATCAGGTAAGCATACATTTTTTTTTCATTTCTTTCATGATTCAGATAGAACATGCAATTTTTAGCAACTTTCTAATTTACTCCTATTATCAATTTTTCTTTGTTATCTTGCTATCTTTATTTAAAAAGCAGGAATGTAATCCTTAGGAGCTGGCCCATTTGTGCTTTAGAACCCGGATTACGCTTGCTTATTGGTTGGCTGAATGTAGACACCAATAAGCAAGTGCTATCCAGGGTACTCAACCTAAAATGGTCGGAGCCTAAGCTTTACATTCCTGCTTTTAGATAAAGATAGCAAGAGAACAAAGAAAAATTGATAATAGGAGTAAACTAGAAAGTTGCTTAAAATTGATGCTCTATCTGAATCATGAAAGAAAAAAATTGGGTTTAGTGTCTCTTTAATGTGGTTTTCATTCCATACATTCTTGTGACTTTACTGTTAAGTTTTATTGAAAGTGAGAACCTTAACCTTATCTGTAAATTTACACCTAACTGCCTAGCCCTGCTTATCACCCTAAGCCTAACCCTTGCCTAGACACTACCTTAAAGGGATATGAAACCCAAAAAATGTTCTTTTATGATTCAGACAGAGCTTCTGTCATCTAATTTGCTTTGTTATCTTGCTATCTTTTATTGAAAAGAATACTTAGGTATGCTCAAGTGCTAGCTGCTGATTGGTGGCTGCACATATCTGCCTCTGATCATTATCTTACATGATGTGTTCAGTTAGATAACAGTAGTGCATTACTGCTCCTTCAACAAAGGAAAACAAGATAACTAAGCACATTTTATTATAGAAGTACAATGGAAAATTGTTTAGAAGAATTCTATGCTCTATCTGAATCATAAAGAAAAAAAGATTTGAGTTTCATGTCTTTTAATAATAATCGGCTAGATTACGAGTTTGGCATTAGCCTTAAAAAGCAGCATTAAGGGGTCCTAACGCTGCTTTTTAACACCCGCTGGTATTACGAGTTTGGCAGATACAGGTGTACCACTCACTTTTCTTCCGCGACTTTTCCATACCGCAAATCCCCTTACGTCAGTTGCATATCCTATGTTTTGAATGGGATTTTCCTAACGCTGGTATTACAAGTCAAGGAAGAAGTGAGCGGTACAGCCTCTACCTCCAAGACTCCTACCGCATATAAAAGTCAGTAGTTAAGAGTTTTATGGGCTAACGCCGGAACATAAAGCTCTTAACTACAGTGCTACAAAGTACACTAACACCCATAAACTACCTATTAACCCCTAAACCGAGGCCCCCCAACAACGCAAACACTATAATAAAATTATTTAACCCCCTAATCTGCCAACCGGACATCGACGCCACCTACATTATACCTATGAACCCCTAATCTGCTGCCCCTAACATCGCTGACACCTACATTATAGTTATTAACCCGTAATCTGCTGCCTCCAATGTTGCCGCCACCTACCTACAATTATTAACCCCTAATCTGCCGTCCCTAACATTGCCGCCGCCTACCTACATTTATTAACCCCAAATCTGCCACCCCCAACGTCGCCGCTACTATATTAAATGTATTAACCCCTAAACCTAAGAACTTCAATCCGATTGGCTGATTAAATCAACCAATCGGATTTTTCCTACCTTAATTCCGATTGGCTGATAGAATCCTATCAGCCAATCGTAATTCGAGGGACGCCATCTTGGATGACGTCATTTAAAGGACCAGCCATTCGTCAGGTAGTCGTCTGCCTAGAAGGATGTTCCGCGACGGAGATCTTCAAGATGGAGCCGTTCCTCGTCGGATGGATGAAGATAGAAGATGCCGCTTGGATGAAGATGTCTGCCGGTCCGGATGTCCTCTTCTGCCCGGATAGGATGAAGACTTCTGCCGGTCCGGATGTCCTCTTCTGGCCCATCGGATGAAGACTTCAGCCCGGCTGGATGAAAACGGCTCAAAGTAGGGTGATCTTCAATGGGGTAGTGTTAGTTTATTTTTAAGGGGGGATCGGATGGGTTTTAGAGTAGGGGTGTGTGGGTGGTGGGTTGTAATGTTGGGGGGGGATTGTATTTCTTTTTTTTTACAGGTAAAAGAGCTGATTACTTTGGGGAAATGCCCCGCAAAAAGCCCTTTTAAAGGCTGGTAAAAGAGCTGATTACTTTGGGGCAATGCCCCCAAAAGGCCCTTTTAAGGGCTATTTGTAATTTAGTGTAGGGTAGGGAATTTTATTATCTTGGGGGGCTTTTTTATTTTATTAGGGGGATTAGATTAGGTGTAATTAGTTTAAAATATTGTAATTTCTTTTTTTCTGCAATTTAGTGTTTTTTTCCGTAATTTTGTTTATTTAATTTAATTGAATTTAATTGTAGGTAGTTTAGGTAATTAATTTAATTATAGAGTAGTGTTAGGTGTAATTGTAACTTAGGTTAGGGTTTATTTTACAGGTACTTTTGTATTTATTTTAGCTAGGTAGTTATTAAATAGTTAATAACTATTGTACCTAGTTAAAATAAATACAAAGTTGCCTGTAAAATAAAAATAAATCCTAAAATAGCTACAATGTAACTATTAGTTATATTGTAGATATATTAGGGTTTATTTTATAGGTAAGTATTTAGTTTTAAATAGGAATAATTTATTTAATTATAGTAATTTTATTTAGATTTATTAAAAATAGATTTAGGTTAGGGGGGTGTTAGGTTTAGGGTTAATAGGTGGCGGCGACGTTGGGGGCGGCAGATTAGGGGTTAATAAATATAATGTAGGTGTCGGCGATATTGGGTGCAGCAGATTAGGGGTTTATAATTATAATGTATGTGGCGGCGGTGTCCGGAGAGGCAGATTAGAGGTTAATAATATAATGCAGGTGTCGACTATGTCGGGGGGCGGCAGATTAGGGGTTAATAAGTGTAAGGTTAAGGGTGTTTAAACTCGGGGTTCATGTTAGGGTGTTAGGTGTAGACTTAGAAAGTATTTTCCCATAGGAATCAATGGGGCTGTGTTAGAAGCTGGACGCTGCTTTTTTGCAGGTGTTTTTTTTCAGCCGTCTTAGCCCCCATTGTTTCCTATGGGGAGATTGTGCACAAGCACGTTTTAGCCAGCTTACCGCTACCGTAATCAACGCTAGTATTACAGGGAGAAGTGGCGCTAAATTTGCTCAACGCTCACTTTTCTGAGGCTAACGCAGCCATTCAGAAAACTTGTAATACCAGCGTTGTTTAAAGTGAGTGCTGGAAAAAAAGGCTTGTTAGCAACGCAAGTTTTTACTGACAAGACTCGTAATCTAGCCGAAAATTTGCCCAGTTGTTGATATTGAAGACCAGCTACCATTGGATCATTTTACAACAATGTTCAGCCATATTTTACAAACAACTTAGTCTTTCAATTAAAAGTTGGGTTTGAGATTTTGTTTGGTTTTAATTGCTTCACTGAGATATTTATGTATGGTAATTCAGACAAATTGATTGGATAAAACACCCGAGTACCATCTTTCTTCTCTCTTTCTTGGTCAGATTCAGATGGAAAACTTGGAGATCCTGAGCTGGTCAAGATGTTTCTGATGATGCACCCATGGTATATACCATCTGGAGACCTTGCCAAGAAGCTCTCAAGTCTATATCCTTTATACCATTTTCATATGTCTCTATCTAGAACATGTTCCTCCTCTTACTATTCCCATTTTTTATCTTCTTTAGATTTGCACACAATCTGTTCTCTCCATGTTTATGACTTACATGTTTCTTCAAATAGGGATTGCCTGCTCCTATACAACGCAGTCTATGTGATCTCATTTTCATAATAAATTACTTTTATGTCACCTTGAATATATGTGTTATCTCAAGACAGTCCATATGCTTTTTCCCTGACAATCTCTTACTTCAGAAGCTGGTGACAATTTGGAACGCGAGAAGATCTGTCATCTTGTGAAGTAAAGTAGCTGTTCTCTCACCTAACATCTATCTAAGAACCTTTATGAGACTGCCATATCTCATACTATGTTATTTTGTTCAAATTATTCATTTCTACAGCCTTTCCAGCTTCTCTATCCTCACCAATCTCTCCAGCTTCAACAGTTCCTATCTTATTCTATGTAACTGATTCACTAAACCTCTCTCCAGCCTCTCCAGCTTCACCAGTTCCTATGTTATTCTAAGTAACTGATTAACTAAACCTCTCTCCAGCCTCTCCAGCTTCACCAGTTCCTATGTTATTCTATGTAACTGATTCACTAACGCTCCCTCCAGCCCCTCCAGCTTCACCAGTTCCTATGTTATTCTATGTAACTGATTCACTAACGCTCCCTCCAGCCCCTCCAGCTTCACCAGTTCCTATGTTATTCTATGTAACTGATTCACTAAAGCTCCCTCCAGCCCCTCCAGCTTCACCAGGTCCTATGTTATTCTCTGTAACTGATTCACTAAAGCTCCTCTCCAACCTCTCCAGCTTCACCAGTTCCTATGTTATTCTATGTAACTGATTCACTAAAGCTCCCTCCAGTCTCTCCAGCTTCACCAGTTCCTATCATATTATATGTAACTGATTCACTAAAGCTATCTCCAGCCTCTCCAGCTTCACCAGGTCCTATGTTATTCTATGTACCTGATTCACTAAAGCTCCCTCCAGCCTCTCCAGCTTCAGTGAATCAATTACATAGAATAACATAGGAACTGCTGTAGTTGGCAAAGCTGGAGGGAGCTTTAGTGAATTAGTTACATAGAATAACATAGGAACTGGTGGAGCTAGAGAGGCAGAAGGGAGCTTTAGTGAATCAGTTACATAGAATAACATAGGAACTGGTGAAGCTGGAGAGGCTGGAGAGAGCTTTAGTGAATCAGTTACATAGAATAACATAGGAACTGGTGAAGCTGGAGAGGCTGGAGGGAGCTTTAGTGAATCAGTTACTTAGAACAGCATAGGAACTGGTGAAGCTGGAGAGGTAGGAGGGAGCTTCAGTGAATCAGTTACATAAAAAACATAGGAACTGGTAAGCTGGAAAGGCTGGAGGGAGCTTTAGTGAATCAGTTACATAGAATAACATAGGAACTGGTGAAGATGGAGAGGCTGGAGAGAGCTTTAGTGAATCAGTTACATAGAATAACATAGGAACTGGTGAAGCTGGAGAGGCAGAAGGGAGCTTTAGTGAATCAGTTACATAGAATAACATAGAAACTGGTGAAGCTGGAGAGGCTGTAGAGAGCTATAGTAAATCAGTTACATAGAATAACATAGGAAAGGGTGAAGCTGGAGAGGCTGGAGGGAGCTTTAGGTAATCAGTTACATAGAATAACATAGGAACTGGTGGAGCTGTAGAGGCTGGAGGGAGGTTTAGTGAATCAGTTACATAGAATAACATAGGAACATAAGATGGAGAGGCTGGAGGGAGCTTTAGGTAATCAGTTACATAGAATAACATAGGGACTGGTGAAGCTGGAGAGGCTGGAGGGATCTTTAGTGAATCGGTTACATAGAATAACATAGGAACTAGTGAAGCTGGAGAGACTGGAGGGAGCTTTGGTGAATCCGTTACATAGAATAACATAGGAACTGGTGAAACTGGAGAGGCTGGAGTGAGGTTTAGTGAATCAGTTACATAGAATAACTTAGGAACTGGTGAAGAAGGAGAGGCTGGAGGGAGCTTTAGTGAATCAGTTACATAGAATAACATAGGAACTGGTGAAGCTGGAGAGGCTGGAGGGAGCTTTAGTGAATCAGTTACATAGAATAACATAGGAACTTGTGGAGCTGGGGAGGCTGGGGGGAGCTTTAGTGAATCAGTTACATAGAATAACATAGGAACTGCTGAAGCTGAAGGGGCTAGAGGGAGCTTTAGTGAATCAGTTACAAAGAATAAAATAGGAACTGGTGTAGTTGGCAAAGCTGGAGGGAGCTTTAGTGAATTAGTTACATAGAATAACATAGGAACTGGTGGAGCTAGAGAGGCAGAAGGGAGTTTTAGTGAATCAGTTACATAGAATAACATAGGAACTGGTGAAGCTGGAGAGGCTGGAGAGAGCTTTAGTGAATCAGTTACATAGAATAACATAGGAACTGGTGAAGCTGGAGAGGCTGGAGGGAGCTTTAGTGAATCAGTTACTTAGAATAGCATAGGAACTGGTGAAGCTGGAGAGGTAGGAGGGAGCTTCAGTGAATCAGTTACATAAAAAACATAGGAACTGGTAAGCTGGAAAGGCTGGAGGGAGCTTTAGTGAATCAGTTACATAGAATAACATAGGAACTGGTGAAGATGGAGAGGCTGGAGAGAGCTTTAGTGAATCAGTTACATAGAATAACATAGGAACTGGTGAAGCTGGAGAGGCAGAAGGGAGCTTTAGTGAATCAGTTACATAGAATAACATAGAAACTGGTGAAGCTGGAGAGGCTGTAGAGAGCTATAGTAAATCAGTTACATAGAATAACATAGGAAAGGGTGAAGCTGGAGAGGCTGGAGGGAGCTTTAGGTAATCAGTTACATAGAATAACATAGGAACTGGTGGAGCTGTAGAGGCTGGAGGGAGGTTTAGTGAATCAGTTACATAGAATAACATAGGAACATAAGATGGAGAGGCTGGAGGGAGCTTTAGGTAATCAGTTACATAGAATAACATAGGAACTGGTGAAACTGGAGAGGCTGGACGGAGGTTTAGTGAATCGGTTACATAGAATAACATAGGGACTGGTGAAGCTGGAGAGGCTGGAGGGATCTTTAGTGAATCGGTTACATAGAATAACATAGGAACTAGTAAAGCTGGAGAGACTGGAGGGAGCTTTGGTGAATCCGTTACATAGAATAACATAGGAACTGGTGAAACTGGAGAGGCTGGAGTGAGGTTTAGTGAATCAGTTACATAGAATAACTTAGGAACTGGTGAAGAAGGAGAGGCTGGAGGGAGCTTTAGTGAATCAGTTACATAGAATAACATAGGAACTGGTGAAGCTGGAGAGGCTGGAGGGAGCTTTAGTGAATCAGTTACATAGAATAACATAGGAACTGGTGGAGCGGGGGAGGCTGGGGGGAGCTTTAGTGAATCAGTTACATAGAATAACATAGGAACTGCTGAAGCTGAAGGGGCTAGAGGGAGCTTTAGTGAATCAGTTACAAAGAATAAAATAGGAACTGGTGAAGCCGGAGAGGCTGGAGGGAGCTTTAGTGAATCAGTAACATAGAATAACATTGGAACTGGTGAAGCTGGAGAGGCTGGAGGGAGCTTTAGTGAATCAGTTACATAGAATAACATAGGAACTGGTGAAGCTGGAGAGGCTGGAGGGAGCTTTAGTGAATCAGTAACATAGAATAACATAGGAACTGGTGAATCTTGAGAGGCTGGAGGGAGCTTTAGTGAATCAGTTACATAGAATAACATAGGGACTGGTGAAGCTGGAGAGGCTGGAGGGAGCTTTAGTGAATCGGTTACATAGAATAACATAGGAACTGGTGAAGCTGGAGAGACTGGAGGGAGCTTTGGTGAATCCGTTACATAGAATAACATAGGAACTGGTGAAACTGGAGAGGCTGGAGGGAGGTTTAGTGAATCAGTTACATAGAATAACATAGGAACTGGTGAAGCAGGAGAGGCTGGAGGGAGCTTTAGTGAATCAGTTACATAGAATAACATAGGAACTGGTGAAGCTGGAGAGGCTGGAGGGAGCTTTAGTGAATCAGTTACATAGAATAACATAGGAACTGGTGGAGCTGGGGAGGCTGGGGGGAGCTTTAGTGAATCAGTTACATAGAATAACATAGGAACTGGTGAAGCTGGAGAGGCTGGATATAGCTTTAGTGAATCAGTTACATAGAATAACATAGGAACTGGTGAAGCCAGAGAGGCTGGAGGGAGCTTTAGTGAATCAGTTACATAGAATAACATTGGAACTGGTGAAGCTGGAGAGGCTGGAGGGAGGTTTAGTGAATCAGTTACATAGAATAACATAGGAACTGGTAAAGCTGGAGAGGCTGGAGGGAGTTTTAGTGAATCAGTTACATAGAATATAATAACATAGGAACTGGTAAAGCTGGAGGGAGCTTTAGTGATTCAGTTACATAGAATAACTTAGGAACTGGTGAAGCTGGAGAGGCTGGAGGGATCTTTAGTGAATCAGTTACAGAATAACATAGGAACTGGTGAAGCTGGAGAGGTTGGAGAGAGCTTTAGTTAATCAGTTATATAGAATAACATAGGAACTGGTGAAGCGGGAGAGGCTGGAGGGAGCTTTAGTGAATCAGTTAAACAGAATAACATAGGAACTGGTGGAGCTGGAGAGGCTGGAGGGAGCTTTAGTGAATCATGTACATAGAATAACATAGGAACTGTTGGAGCTGGAGAGGCTAGAGGGAGCTTTAGTGAATCAGTTACATAGAATAACATAGGAACTGGGGAAGCTGGAGAGGCTGGAGGGAGCTTTAGTGAATCAGTTACATAGAATAACATAGGAAGTGGTGAAGCGGGAGAGGCTGGAGGGAGCTTTAGTGAATCAGTTACATAGAATAACATAGGACCTAGTGAAGCTGGAGAGGCTGGAGGGAGCTTTAGTGAATCAGTTACACATAATAACATAGGAACAAGTGAAGCTGGAGAGGCTGGAGGAGGCTTAAGTGAATCAGATACATAAAGTAACAGTAACTGTTGAAGCTGGAGAGGTTGGAGGGAGCTTTAGTGAATCAATTACATAGAATAACATAGGAACATAAGATGGAGAGGCTGGAGGGAGGTTTAGTGAATCAGTTACATAGAATAACATAGGAACTGGTGGAGCTGTAGAGGCTGGAGGGAGGTTTAGTGAATCAGTTACATAGAATAACATAGGAACATAAGATGGAGAGGCTGGAGGGAGGTTTAGTGAATCAGTTACATAGAATAACATAGGAACTGGTGGAGCTGTAGAGGCTGGAGGGAGCTTTAGTGAATCAGTTACATAGAATAACGGGAACTGGTGAAGCTGGAGAGGCTGAAGGGAGCTTTAGTGAATCAGTTACATAGAATAACATAGGAACTGGTGAAGCTGGAGAGGCTGAGGGAGGTTTAGTGAATCAGTTACATAGAATAACATAGGAACTGGTGAAGCCGGAGAGGCTGGAGAGAGATTTAGTGAATCAGTTACATAGAATAACTGGAACTGGTGAAGCTGGAGAGGCTGGAGGGAGCTTTAGTGAATCAGTTACATAGAATAACATAGGAACTGGTGAAGCTGGAGAGGCTGAGGGAGCTTTAGTGAATCAGTTACATAGAATAACATAGGAACTGGTGAAGCTGGAGAGGCTGGAGGGAGCTTTAGTGAATCAGTTACATAGAATAACATAGGAACTGGTGAAGCTGGAGAGGCTGAGGGAGCTTTAGTGAATCAGTTATATAGAATAACATAGGAACTGGTGAAGCTGGAGAGGCTGGAGGGAGCTTTAGTGAATCAGTTACATAGAATAACATAGGAACTGGTGAAGCTGGAGAGGCTGGAGGGAGCTTTAGTGAATCAGTTACATAGAATAACATAGGAACTGGTGAAGCTGGAGAGGCTGGAGGGAGCTTTAGTGAATCAGTTACATAGAATAACATAGGAACTGGTGAAGCTGGAGAGGCTGGAGGGATCTTTAGTGAATCAATTACATAAAATAACATAGGAACTGGTGAAGCTGGAGAGGCTGGAGAGAGCTTTAGTGAATCAGTTATATAGAATAACATAGGAACTGGTGAAGCTGGAGAGGCTGGAGGGAGCTTTAGTGAATCAGTTACATAGAATAACATAGGAACTGGTGAAGCTGGAGAGGCTGGAGAGAGCTTTATTGAATCAGTTACATAGAATAACAAAGGAGCTGGTGAAGCTGGAGAGGCTGGAGGGAGCTTTAGTGAATCAGTTACATAGAATAACATAGGAACTGGTGAAGCTCGAGAGGCTGGAGGGAGCTTTAGTGAATCAGTTACACAGAATAACATAGGAGCTGGTGAAGCTGGAGAGGCTGGAGGGAGCTTTAGTGAATCAGTTACACAGAATAACATTGGAGCTGGTGAAGCTGGAGAGGCTGGAGGGAGCTTTAGTGAATCAGTTACATAGAATAACATAGGAATTGGTGAAGATGGAGAGGCTTGAGGGAGCTTTAGTGAATCAGTTACATAGAATAACATAGGAACTGGTGACCCTGGAGAGGCTGGAGGGAGCTTTAGTGAATCAGTTACATAGAATACCATAGGAACTGGTAAAGCTGGAGAGGCTGGAGAGAGCTTTAGTGAATCAGTTACATAGAATAACATAGGAACTGGTGAAGCTGGAGGGGCTGGAGGGAGCTTTAGTGAATCAGTTACATAGAACAACATAGGAACTGGTGAAGCTGGAGAGGCTGGAGGGAGTTTTAGTGAATCAGTTACATAGAATAACATAGGAACTGGTGAAGCTGGAGAGGCTGGAGGGAGCTTTAGTGAATCTGTTACATAGAATAACATAGGAACTGGTGAAGCAGGAGAGGCTGGAGGGAGCTTTAGTGAATCAGTTACATAGAATAACATAGGAACTGGTGAAGCAGGAGAGGCTGGAGGGAGCTTTAGTGAATCAGTTACATAGAATAACATAGGAACTGGTGAAGCAGGAGAGGCTGGAGGGAGCTTTAGTGAATCAGTTACATAGAATAAAATAGGAACTGGTGAAGCCGGAGAGGCTGGAGGGAGCTTTAGTGAATCAGTAACATAGAATAACATAGGAACTGGTGAAGCTGGAGAGGCTGGAGAGAGCTTTAGTGAATCAGTTACATAGAATAACACAGGAACTGGTGAAGCTGGAGAGGCTGGAAGGAGCTTTAGTGAATCAGTTACATAGAATAACATAGGAACTGGTGAAGCTGGAGAGGCTGAGGGGAGCTTTAGTGAATTAGTTACATAGAATAACATAGGAACTGGTGAAGCTGGAGAGGCTGGAGGGAGCTTTAGTGAATCAGTTACATAGAATAACATAGGAACTGGTGAAGCTGGAGAGGCTGGAGAGAGCTTTAGTGAATCAGTTACATAGAATAACATAAGAACTGGTGAAGCTGGAGAGGCTGGAGGGAGCTTTAGTGAATCAGTTACATAAAATAACATAGGAACTGGTGAAGCTGGAGAGGCTGGAGGGAGCTTTAGTGAATCTGTTACATATAATAACATAGGAACTGGTGAAGCTGGAGAGGCTGGAGAGAGGTTTAGTGAATCAGTTACATAGAATAACATAGGAACTGGTGAAGCTGTAGAGGCTGGAGGGAGCTTTAGTGAATCAGTTACATAGAATAACATAGGAACTGGTGAAGCTGGAGAGGCTGGAGGGAGCTTTAGTGAATCAGTTACATAGAATAACATAGGAACTGGTGAAGCTGTCGAGGCTGGAGGGAGCTTTAGTGAATCAGTTACATAGAATAACATAGGAACTGGTGAAGCTGGAGAGGCTGGAGGGAGCTTTAGTGAATCAGTTACATAGAATAACATAGAAATAGGTGAAGCTGTAGAGGCTGGAGGGAGCTTTAGTGAATCAGTTACATAGAATAACATAGGAACTGGTGAAGCTGGAGAGTCTGGAGGGAGCTTTAGTGAATCAGTTACATAGAATAAGATAGGAACTAGTGAAGCTGGAGAGGTTGGAGGGAGCTTTAGTGAATCAGTTACATAGAATAACATAGGAACTGGTGAAGCTGGAGAAGCTGGAGAGAGCTTTAGTGAATCAGTTACATAGAATAACATAGGAACTGGTGAAGCTGGAGAGGCTGGAGAGAGCTTTAGTGAATCAGTTACATAGAATAACATAGGAACTGGTGAAGCTGGAGAGGCTGGAGGGAGATTTAGTGAATCAGTTACATAGAATAACATAGGAACTGGTGAAGCTGGAGAGGCTGGAGAGAGCTTTAGTGAATCAGTTACATAGAATAACATAGGAACTGGTGAAGCTGGAGAGGCTGGAGGGAGCTTTAGTGAATCAGTTATATAGAATAAAATAGGAAGTGGTGAAGCGGGAGAGGCTGGAGGGAGCTTTAGTGAATCAGTTACATAGAATAAAATAGGAAGTGGTGAAGCTGGGGAGGTTGGAGGGAGCTTTAGTGAATCAGTTACATAGAATAACATAGGATCTGGTGAAGCTGGAGAGGCTGGAGGGAGCTTTAGTGAATCAGTTACATAGAATAACATAGGAACTGGTGAAGCTGGAGAGGCTGGAGGAAGCTTTAGTGAATCAGATACATAAACTAACAGGAACTGTTGAAGCTGGAGAGGTTGGAGGGAGCTTTAGTGAATCAGTTATATAGAATAACATAAGAACATAAGATGGAGAGGCTGGAGGGAGGTTTAGTGAATCAGTTACATAGAATAACATAGGAACTGGTGAAGCGGGAGAGGCTGGAGGGAGCTTTAGAGAATCAGTTACATAGAATAACATAGGAACTGGTGAAGCTGGAGAGGCTGGAGGGAGGTTTAGTGAATCAGTTACATAGAATAACATAGGAACTGGTGACTCAGGAGAAGCTGGAGGGAGCTTTAGTGCATCAGTTACATAAAATAACATTGGAACTTGTGAAGCTGGAGAGGCTGGAGGGAGGTTTAGTGAATCAGTTACATAGAATAACATAGGGACTGGTGAAGCTGGAGAGGCTGGAGGGAGCTTTAGTTAATCAGTTACATAGAATAACATAGGAACTGCTGAAGCTGGAGAGGCTGGAGGGAGCTTTAGTGAATCAGTTACATAGAATAACATAGGAACTGGTGAAGCTGGAGAGGCTGGAGGGAGCTTTAGTGAATCAGTTACATAGAATAACATAGGAACTGGTGAAGCTGGAGAGGCTGGAGGGAGCTTTAGTGAATCAGTTACATAGAATTACATAGGAACTGGTGAAGCTGGAGAGGCTGGAGGGAGCTTTAGTGAATCAGGTACATAGAATAACATAGGAACTGATGAAGCTGGAGAGGCTGAAGGGAGCTTTAGTGAATCAGTTACATAGAATAACATAGGAACTGGTGAAGCTGAAGAGGCTGGAGGGAGCTTTAGTGAATCTGTTACATAGAATAACATAGGAACTGGTGAAGCAGGAGAGGCTGGAGGGAGCTTTAGTGAATCAGTTACACAGAATAACATAGGAACAGGTGAAGCTGGATAGGCTGGAGGTAGTTTTAGTGAATCAGTTACATAGAATAACATAGGAACTGGTGAAGCTGGAGAGGCTGGAGGGAGCTTTAGTGAATCAGTTACATAGAATAACAGGAACTGGTGAAGCTGGAGAGGCTGGAGGGAGCTTTAGTGAATCATTTAAATAGAATAACATAGGAACTGATGAAGCTGGAGAGGCTAGGGGGAGCTTTAGTGAATCAGTTACATAGAATAACATAGGAACTGGTGAAGCTGGAGAGGCTGAGGGAGGTTTTGTGAATCAGTTACATAGAATAACATAGGAACTGGTGAAGCCGGAGAGGCTGGAGAGAGCTTTAGTGAATCAGTTACATAGAATAGCATAGGAACTGGTGAAGCTGGAGAGGCTGGAGGGAGCTTTAGTGAATCAGTTACATAGAATAACATAGGAACTGGTGAAGCTGGAGAGGCTGGAGGGAGCTTTAGTGAATCAGTTACATAGAATAACATAGGAACTGGTGAAGCTGGAGAGGCTGGAGAGAGCTTTAGTGAATCAGTTACATAGAATAACATAGGAACTGGTGAAGCTGGAGAGGCTGGAGGGAGCTTTAGTGAATCAGTTACATAGAATAACAGGAACTGGTGAAGCTGGAGAGGCTGGAGGGAGCTTTAGTGAATCAGTTAAATAAAATAACATAGGAACTGATGAAGCTGGAGAGGCTAGGGGGAGCTTTAGTGAATCAGTTACATAGAATAACATAGAAACTGGTGAAGCTGGAGAGGCTGGAGGGAGCTTTAGTGAATCAGTTACATAGAATAACTGGAACTGGTGAAGCTGGAGAGGCTGGAGGGAGCTTTAGTGAATCAGTTACATAGAATAACATAGGAACTGGTGAAGCTGGAGAGGCTGGAGGGAGCTTTAGTGAATCAGTTACATAGAATAACATAGGAACTGGTGAAGCTGGAGAGGCTGGAGGGAGCTTTAGTGAATCAGTTACATAGAATAACATAGGAACTGGTGAAGCTGGATAGGCTGGAGAGAGCTTTAGTGAATCAGTTACATAGAATAACATAGGAACTGGTGAAGCCAGAGAGGCTGGAGGGAGCTTTAGTGAATCAGTTACATAGAATAACATAGAAACTGGTGAAGCTGGAGAGGCTGGAGGGAGCTTTAGTGAATCAGTTACATAGAATAACATAGAAACTGGTGAAGCCAGAGAGTCTGGAGGGAGCCTTAGTGAATCAGTTACATAGAATAACATAGGAACTGGTGAAGCCAGAGAGGCTGGAGGGAGCTTTAGTTAATTAGTTACATAGAATAACATAGGAACTGGTGACGCTGGAGAGGCTGGAGGGAGCTTTAGTGAATCAGTTACATAGAATAACATAGAAACTGGTGAAGCCAGAGAGGCTGGAGGGAGCTTTAGTGAATCAGTTACATAGAATAACATAGAAACTGGTGAAGCCAGAGAGGCTGGAGGGAGCTTTAGTGAATCAGTTACATAGAATAACATAGGAACTGGTGAAGCTGGAGAGGCTGGAGGGAGCTTTAGTTAATCAGTTACATAGAATAACATAGGAACTGGTTAAGCTGGAGAGGCTGAGGGGAGCTTTAGTGAATCAGTTACTTAGAATAACATAGGAACTGGTGAAGCTGGAGAGGCTGGAGGGAGCTTTAGTGAATCAGTTACATAGAATAACATAGAAACTGGTGAAGCCAGAGAGGCTGGAGGGAGCTTTAGTGAATCAGTTACTTAGAATAACATAGGAACTGGTGAAGCTGGAGAGGCTGGAGTGAGCTTTAGTGAATCAGTTACATAGAATAACGTAGGAACTGGTGAAGCTGGAGAGGCTGGAGGGAGCTTTAGTGAATCAGTTACATAGAATAACATAGGAACTGGTGAAGCTGAAGAGGCTGGAGGGAGCTTTAGTGAATCAGTTACATAGAATAACATAGGAACTGGTGAAGCTGGAGAGGCTGGAGGGAGCTTTAGTGAATCAGTTACATAGAATAACATAGGAACTGGGGAAGCTGCAGAGGCTGGAGAGAGCTTTAGTGAATCAGTTACATAGAATAACATAGGGACTGGTGAAGCTGGAGAGGCTGGAGGGAGCTTTAGTGAATCAGTTACATAGAATAACATAGGAACTGGTGAAGCTGAAGAGGCAGGAGGGAGCTTTAGTGAATCAGTTACATAGAATAACATAGGAACTGGTGAAGCTGGAGAGGCTGGAGGGAGCTTTAGTGAATCAGTTACATAGAATAAGATAGGAACTGGTAAAGCTGGAGAGGCTGGAGAGAGCTTTAGTGAATCAGTTACATAGAATAACATAGGAACTGGTGAAGCTGGAGAGGCTGGAGGGAGCTTTAGTGAATCAGTTACATAGAATAACATAGGAACTGGTGAAGCTGGAGAGGCTGGAGGGAGCTTTAGTGAATCAGTTACATAGAATAACATAGGAACTGGTGAAGCTGGAGAGGCTGGAGGGAGCTTTAGTGAATCAGTTACATAGAATAACACAGGGACTGGTGAAGCTGGAGAGGCTGGAGAGAGCTTTAGTGAATCAGTTGCATAGAATAACATAGGAACTGGTGAAGCTGGAGAGGCTGGAGAGAGCTTTAGTGAATCAGTTACATAGAATAACATATGATCTGGTGAAGCTATGGAGGCTGGAGGGAGCTTTAGTGAATCAGTTACATAGAATAACATAGGAACTGGTGAAGCTGGAGAGGCTGGAGGGAGTTTAGTGAATCAGTTACATAGAATAACATAGGAACTGGTGAAGCCGGAGAGGCTGGAGGGAGCTTTAGTGAATCAGTTACATAGAATAACGTAGGAACTGGTGAAGCTGGAGAGGCTGGAGGGAGCTTTAGTGAATCAGTTACATAGAATAACGTAGGAACTGGTGAAGCCGGAGAGGCTGGAGGGAGCTTTAGTGAATCAGTTACTTAGAATAACATAGGAACTGGTGAAGCTGGAGAGGCTGGAGGGAGCTTTAGTGAATCAGTTACATAGAATAACGTAGGAACTGGTGAAGCTGGAGAGGCTGGAGGGAGCTTTAGTGAATCAGTTACATAGAATAACATAGGAACTGGTGAAGCTGAAGAGGCTGGAGGGAGCTTTAGTGAATCAGTTACATAGAATAACATAGGAACTGGTGAAGCTGGAGAGGCTGGAGGGAGCTTTAGTGAATCAGTTACATAGAATAACATAGGAACTGGGGAAGCTGCAGAGGCTGGAGAGAGCTTTAGTGAATCAGTTACATAGAATAACATAGGAACTGGTGAAGCTGGAGAGGCTGGAGGGAGCTTTAGTGAATCAGTTACATAGAATAACATAGGAACTGGTGAAGCTGAAGAGGCAGGAGGGAGCTTTAGTGAATCAGTTACATAGAATAACATAGGAACTGGTGAAGCTGGAGAGGCTGGAGGGAGCTTTAGTGAATCAGTTACATAGAATAAGATAGGAACTGGTAAAGCTGGAGAGGCTGGAGAGAGCTTTAGTGAATCAGTTACATAGAATAACATAGGAACTGGTGAAGCTGGAGAGGCTGGAGGGAGCTTTAGTGAATCAGTTACATAGAATAAGATAGGAACTGGTAAAGCTGGAGAGGCTGGAGGGAGCTTTAGTGAATCAGTTACATAGAATAACATAGGATCTGGTGAAGCTGGAGAGGCTGGAGGGAGCTTTAGTGAATCAGTTACATAGAATAACATAGGATCTGGTGAAGCTGGAGAGGCTGGAGGGAGCTTTAGTGAATCAGTTACATAGAATAACATAGGATCTGGTGAAGCTGGAGAGGCTGGAGGGAGCTTTAGTGAATCAGGTACATAGAATAACATAGGATCTGGTGAAGCTGGAGAGGCTGGAGGGCGCTTTAGTGAATCAGTTACATAGAATAACAGGAACTGGTGAAGCTGGAGAGGCTGGAGGGAGCTTTAGTGAATCAGTTACATAGAATAACAGGAACTGGTGAAGCTGGAGAGGCTGGAGGGAGCTTTAGTGAATCAGTTACATAGAATAACATAGGAACTGGTGAAGCTGGAGTGGCTGGAGGGAGGTTTAGTGAATCAGTTACATAGAATAACATAGGAACTGGTAAAGCTGGAGAGGCTGGAGGGAGCTTTAGTGAATCAGTTACATAGAATAACATAGGGACTGGTGAAGCTGGAGAGGCTGGAGGGAGCTTTAGTGAATCAGTTACATAGAATAACATAGGAACTGGTGAAGCTGGAGAGGCTGGAGGGAGCTTTACTGAATCAGTTACATAGAATAACATAGGAACTGGTGAAGCTGGTGAGGCTGGAGGGAGCTTTAGTGAATCAGTTACATAGAATAACATAGGAACTGGTGAAGCTGGAGAGGCTGGAGGGAGCTTTCGTGAATCAGTTACATAGAATAACATAGGAACTGGTGAAGTTATAGAGGCTGGAGAGAGCTTTAGTGAATCAGTTACATAGAATAACAGGAACTGGTGAAGCTGGAGAGGCTGGAGGGAGCTTTAGTGAATCAGTTACATAGAATAACAGGAACTGGTGAAGCTGGAGAGGCTGGAGGGAGCTTTAGTGAATCAGTTACATAGAATAACATAGGAACTGGTGAAGCTGGAGTGGCTGGAGGGAGGTTTAGTGAATCAGTTACATAGAATAACATAGGAACTGGTGAAGCTGGAGTGGCTGGAGGGAGGTTTAGTGAATCAGTTACATAGAATAACATAGGAACTGGTAAAGCTGGAGAGGCTGGAGGGAGCTTTAGTGAATCAGTTACATAGAATAACATAGGGACTGGTGAAGCTGGAGAGGCTGGATTGAGCTTTAGTGAATCAGTTACATAGAATAACATAGGAACTGGTGAAGCTGGAGAGGCTGGAGGGAGCTTTACTGAATCAGTTACATAGAATAACATAGGAACTGGTGAAGCTGGTGAGGCTGGAGGGAGCTTTAGTGAATCAGTTACATAGAATAACATAGGAACTGGTGAAGCTGGAGAGGCTGGAGGGAGCTTTAGTGAATCAGTTACATAGAATAACATAGGAACTGGTGAGGCTGGAGGGAGCTTTAGTGAATCAGTTACATAGAATAACATAGGAACTGGTGAAGCTGGAGAGGCTGGAGGGAGCTTTCGTGAATCAGTTACATAGAATAACATAGGAACTGGTGAAGTTATAGAGGCTGGAGAGAGCTTTAGTGAATCAGTTACATAGAATAACAAAGGAACTGGTGAAGCTGGAGAGGCTGGACGGATGTTTAGTGAATCAGTTACATAGAATAACATAGGAACTGGTGAAGCTGGAGTGGCTGGAGGGAGCTTTAGTGAATCAGTTACATAGAATAACATAGGAACTGGTGAAGCTGGAGAGGCTGGGGGGATCTTTAGTGAATCAGTTACATAGAATAACATAGGAACTGGTGAAGCTGGAGAGGCTGGGGGGATCTTTAGTGAATCAGTTACATAGAATAACATAGGAACTGGTGAAGCTGGAGAGGCTGGAGGGAGCTTTAGTTAATCAGTTACATAGAATAACATAGGAACTGGTAAAGCTGGAGAGGTTGGAGGGAGCTTTAGTGAATCAGTTAGGTAAAATAACATAGGAACTGGTGAAGCTGTAGAGGCTGGAGGGAGCTTTAGTGAATCAGTTACATAGAATAACATAGGAACTGGTGAAGCTGGAGAGGCTGGAGGGAGCTTTAGTGAATCAGTTACATAGAATAACATAGGATCTGGTGAAGCTGGAGAGTCTGGAGGGAGCTTTAGTGAATCAGTTACATAGAATAACATAGGGACTGGTGAATTTGTAGAAGTTGATGAGGCCTTTCAATATAATTTTTTCCTTGTATTTAATTAATTAGCCCTTATTCATTGTATTAGTTCGTCTGATCTGTATTTTATAAATTGTCTCCTTGTAATTTGCATATTTATTTGTTTAGATTTTGGATTTCCGAGTACCCCGCTGAGTTTGATTTGAATCCGGAACTTGGGGAGCAAATCCGTGGCCTGAAGAGAAGCCTAGAAAACACCGGAAACAGAAGAGAGAGCAGTTTGATAGACATCGAGAGTGTGTATGTAGGGAATAAAACGCGGGAGACAGACGGGGGGAGACGCAGTGTAGAGCAGGACTTATACAGCATTATAATTGCTTTAGCTTTATCTGCTCACTGTTCAGTCAAGTAAAGTGAAATTATATCAAATAATTGAGTTACACATAAATGTTTTCTGGATTTTTATTGCAATCCCTCAGAATTCCTGTGCGAGCGGCCTCTTAAACTGAGCGTTCACAAAGCTGTAACAGAAAGGTTTTTGAGCAGCCATGTTATGTCACTAGAAACAAATTGTTGTTGGATTAAGAGGACAGTCTAGTAATCAAAATTAATCTTCATGATTCAGATAGGGCAGCAATTTTAAACAACTTTCCAATTTACTTTTATCATCAAATTTGCTGTGTTTCTTAGCAAGACAGCAATAGTTCATGTGTGTCATATAGATAACATTGTGCTCACTCCAGTGGAGTTATTTATGAGCCAGCACTGATTGGCTAAATGCAATTCTGTCAAAAGAACTGAAATAAAGGGCAGTCTGCAGAGGCTTAGATACAAGGTAATCACAGAGGTAAAACTGAAATAAGGAGGCTGTCTGCAGAGGCTTAGATACAGGGTAATCACAGAGGTAAAACTGAGATAAGGGGCAGTCTGCAGAGGCTTAGATACAAGGTAATCACAGTGGTAAAACTGAAATAAGGGTGCTGTCTGCAGAGGCTTAGATACAGGGTAATCACAGAGGTAAAAGTGAGATAAGGGGGCAGTCTGCAGAGGCTTAGATACAGGGTAATCACAGAGGTAAAACTGAGATAAGGGGCAGTCTGCAGAGACTTAGATACAAGGTAATCACATAGGTAATACTGAGATAAGGGGCAGTCTGCAGAGGCTTAGATACAAGGTAATCAAAGAGGTAAAACTGAAATAAGGAGGCTGTCTGCAGAGGCTTAGATACAGGGTAATCACAGAGGTAAAACTGAGATAAGGGGCAGTCTGCAGAGGCTTAGATACAAGGTAATAACAGTGGTAAAACTGAAATAAGGGGGCTGTCTGCAGAGGCTTAGATACAGGATAATCACAGAGGTAAAAGTGAGATAAGGGGACAGTGTGCAGAGTCTTAGATACAAGGTAATTACAGAGGTAAAACTGAGATTAGGGGGCAGTCTGCAGAGGCTTAGATACAAGGTAATCACAGAGGTAAAACTGAGATAAGGGAGCAGGTAATCACAGAGGTAAAACTGAGATAAGGGCGCAGTCTTTAGAGGCTTAGATACAAGGTAATCACAGAGGTAAAACTGAGATAAGGGAGCAGTCTTTAGAGGCTTAGATACAGGGTAATCACAGAGGTAAAACTAAAATGAAGGGCAGTCTGCAGAGGCTTAGATACAAGGTAATCACAGATGTAAAACTGAGATAAGGGGGCAGTCTGCAGAGGCTTAGATGCAAGGTAATCACAGAGGTAAAACTGAGATAAGGAGGCAGTCTGCAGAGGCTTAGATACAAGGTAATCACAGATGTAAAACTGAGATAAGGGGGCAGTCTGCAGAGGCTTAGATACAAGGTAATCACAGAGGTAAAACTGAGATAAGTGGGCAGTCTGCAGAGGCTTAGATACAAGGTAATCACAGAGGTAAAACTGAGATAAGGGGGCAGTCTGCAGAGGCTTAGATACAAGGTAATCACAGAGGTAAAACTGAGATAAGGGAGCAGGTAATCACAGAGGTCAAACTGAGATAAGGGAGCAGTCTTTAGAGGCTTAGATACAGGGTAATCACAGAGGTAAAACTAAAATGAATGGCAGTCTGCAGAGGCTTAGATACAAGGTAATCACAGAGGTAAAACTGAAATAAGGGAGCAGTCTGCAGAGGCTTAGATACAAGGTCATCACAGAAGTAAAACTGAGATAAGGAGCAGTCTGCAGAGTCTTAGATACAAGGTAATCACAGAGGTAAACTGAGATAAGGAGGCAGTCTGCAGAGGCTTAGATACAGGGTAATCACAGAGGTAAAACAGAGATAAGGGGGCAGTCTGCAGAGGCTTAGATACAAGGTAATCACAGAGGTAAAACTGAGATAAGGGGGCAGTCTGCAGAGGCTTAGATACAAGGTAATCACAGAGGTAAAACTGAGATAAGGGGGCTGTCTGCAGAGGCTTAGATACAAGGTAATCACAGAGGTAAAACTGAGATAAGGGGGCAGTCTGCAGAGGCTTAGATACAAGGTAATCACAGAGGTAAAACAGAGATAAGGAGCAGTCTGCAGAGGCTTAGATACAAGGTAATCACAGAGGTAAAACTGAGATAAGGGGGCAGTCTGCAGAGGCTTAGATACAAGGTAATCACAGAGGTAAAACTGAGATAAGGGTGCAGTCTGCAGAGGCTTAGATACAGGGTAATCACAGAGGTAAAACTGAGATAAGGGGGCAGTCTGCAGAGGCTTAGATACAAGGTAATCACAGAGGTAAAACTGAGATAAGGGGGCAGTCTGCAGAGGCTTAGATACAAGGTAATCACAGAGGTAAAACTGAGATAAGGGGGCAGTCTGCAGAGGCTTAGATACAAGGTAATCACAGAGGTAAAACAGAGATAAGGAGCAGTCTGCAGAGGCTTTGATACAAGGTAATCACAGAGGTAAAACTGAGATAAGGGGGCAGTCTGCAGAGGCTTAGATACAAGGTTATCACAGAGGTAAAACTGAGATAAGGGTGCAGTCTGCAGAGGCTTAGATACAGGGTAATCACAGAGGTAAAACTGAGATAAGGGGGCAGTCTGCAGAGGCTTAGATACAAGGTAATCACAGAGGTAAAACTGAGATAAGGGGGCAGTCTGCAGAGGCTTAGATACAGGGTAATCACAGAGGTAAAACTGAGATAAGGGAGCAGTCTGCAGAGGCTTAGAGACAAGGTAATCACATAGGTAATACTGAGATAAGGGGCAGTCTGCAGAAGCTTAGATACAAGGTAATCACAGAGGTAAAACTGAGATAAGGGTGCAGTCTGCAGAGGCTTAGATACAGGGTAATCACAGAGGTAAAACTGAGATAAGGGGGCAGTCTGCAGAGGCTTAGATATAAGGTAATCACAGAGGTAAAACTGAGATAAGGGGGCAGTCTGCAGAGGCTTAGATACAAGGTAATCACAGTTGTAAAACTGATATAAGGGGGCAGTCTGCAGAGGCTTAGATACAGGGTAATCACAGAGGTAAAACTGAGATAATGGGGCAGTCTGCAGAGGCTTAGATACAGGGTAATCACAGAGGTAAAACTGAGATAAGGGGCCAGTCTGCAGAGGCTTAGATACAGGGTAATCACAGAGGTAAAACTGAGATAATGGGGCAGTCTGCAGAGGCTTAGATACAGGGTAATCACAGAGGTAAAACTGATATAAGGGGGCAGTCTGCAGAGGCTTAGATACAGGGTAATCACAGAGGTAAAACTGAGATAAGGAGGCAGTCTGCAGAGGCTTAGATACAAGGTAATCACAGTGGTAAAACTGATATAAGGGGGCAGTCTGCAGAGGCTTAGATACAATGTAATCACAGAGGTAAAACTGATATAAGGGGGCAGTCTGCAGAGGCTTAGATACAGGGTAATCACAGAGGTAAAACTGAGATAAGGAGGCAGTCTGCAGAGGCTTAGATACAATGTAATCACAGAGGTAAAACTGAGATAAGGGGGCAGTCTGCAGAGGCTTAGATACAGGGTAATCACAGAGGTAAAACTGAGATAAGGAGGCAGTCTGCAGAGGCTTAGATACAAGGTAATCACAGTGGTAAAACTGATATAAGGGGGCAGTCTGCAGAGGCTTAGATACAGGGTAATCACAGAGGTAAAACTGAGATAAGGGGGCAGTCTGCAGAGGCTTAGATACAAGGTAATCACAGTGGTAAAACTGATATAAGGGGGCAGTCTGCAGAGGCTTAGATACAAGGTAATCACAGTGGTAAAACTGATATAAGGGGGCAGTCTGCAGAGGCTTAGATACAAGGTAATCACAGTGGTAAAACTGATATAAGGGGCAGTCTGCAGAGGCTTTGATACAAGGTAATCACAGAGGTAAAACTGATATAAGGGGGCAGTCTGCAGAGGCTTAGATACAAGGTAATCACAGAGGTAAAACTGAGATAAGGGGCAGTCAGCAGAAGCTTAGATACAAGGTAATTACAGAGGTAAAACAGATATAAGGGGCAGGCTGCAGAGGCTTAGATACAAGGTAATCACAGAGGTAAAACTGAGATAAGGGGTCAGTCTGCAGAGGCTTAGATACAGGGTAATCACAGAGGTAAAACGGAGATAAGGGGGCAGTCTGCAGAGGCTTAGATACAAGGTAATCACAGAGGTAAAACTGAGATAAGGGGGCAGTGTGCAGATGCTTAGATACAAGGTAATCACAGAGGTAAAACTGATATAAGGGGCAGTCTGCAGAGGCTTAGATACAGGGTAATCACAGAGGTAAAAATGAGATAAGGAGGCAGTCTGCAGAGGCTTAGATACAAGGTAATCACAGAGGTAAAAATGAGATAAGGAGGCAGTCTGCAGAGGCTTAGATACAAGGTAATCACAGAGGTAAAACTGAGATAAGGGAGCAGTCTGCAGAGGCTTAGATACAGGTAATCACAGAGGTAAAACTGAGATAAGGGGGCAGTCTGCAGAGGCTTAGATACAAGGTAATCACAGAGGTAAGACTGAGATAAGGGGGCAGTCTGCAGAGGCTTAGATACAAGGTAATCACAGAGGTAAAACTGATATAAGGGGGCAGTCTGCAGAGGCTTAGATACAGGTAATCACAGAGGTAAAACTGAGATAAGGGGGCAGTCTGCAGAGGCTTAGATACAAGGTAATCACAGAGGTAAAACTGAGATAAGGGTGCAGTCTGCAGAGGCTTAGATACAAGGTAATCACAGAGGTATAACTGAGATAAGGGGGCAGTCTGCAGAGGCTTAGATACAGGGTAATCACAGTGGTAAAACTGATATAAGGGGGCAGTCTGCAGAGGCTTAGATACAGGGTAATCACAGAGGTAAAACTGAGATAAGGGGGCAGTCTGCAGATGCTTAGATACAAGGTAATCACAGAGGTAAAACTGAGATAAGGGGGAAGTCTGCAGAGGCTTAGATACAAGGTAATCACAGAGGTAAAACTGAGATAAGGGGCAGTCTGCAGAGGCTTAGATACAAGGTAATTACAGAGGTAAAACTGAGATAAGGGGGCAGTCTGCAGAGGCTTAGATACAGGTAATCACAGAGGTAAAACTGAGATAAGGGGCAGTCTGCAGAGGCTTAGATACAAGGTAATCACAGAGGTAAAACTGAGATAAGGGGGCAGTCTGCAGAGGCTTAGATACAGGGTAATCACAGAGGTAAAACTGAGATAAAGGGGCAGTCTGCAGAGGCTTAGATACAAGGTAATCACAGAGGTAAAACTGAGATAAGGGGGCAGTCTGCAGAGGTTTAGATACAAGGTAATCACAGAGGTAAAACTGAGATAAGGGGCAGTCTGCAGAGGCTTAGATACAGGGTAATCACAGAGGTAAAACTGATATAAGGGGGCAGTCTGCAGAGGCTTAGATACAAGGTAATCACAGAGGTAAAACTGAGATAAGGGGGCAGTCTGCAGAGGCTTAGATACAAGGTAATCACAGAGGTAAAACTGATATAAGGGGGCAGTCTGCAGCGGCCTAGATACAAGGTAATCACAGAGGTAAAACTGAGATAAGGGGGCAGTCTACAGAGGCTTAGATACAAGGTAATCACAGAGGTAAAACTGAGATAAGGGGGCAGTCTGCAGAGGCTTAGATACAAGGTAATCACAGAGGTAAAACTGATATAAGGGGGCAGTCTGCAGAGGCTTAGATACAGGGTAATCACAGAGGTAAAACTGAGATAAGGGGCAGTCTGCAGAGGCTTAGATACAAGGTAATCACAGAGGTAAAACTGATATAAGGGGGCAGTCTGCAGAGGCTTAGATACAAGGTAATCACAGAGGTAAAACTGATATAAGGGGGCAGTCTGCAGAGGCTTAGATACAAGGTAATCACAGAGGTAAAACTGAGATAAGGGGCAGTCAGCAGAAGCTTAGATACAAGGTAATTACAGAGGTAAAACAGATATAAGGGGCAGTCTGCAGAGGCTTAGATACAGGGTAATCACAGAGGTAAAACTGAGATAAGGGGCAGTCTGCAGAGGCTTAGATACAAGGTAATCACAGAGGTAAAACTGATATAAGGGGGCAGTCTGCAGAGGCTTAGATACAAGGTAATCACAGAGGTAAAACTGATATAAGGGGGCAGTCTGCAGAGGCTTAGATACAAGGTAATCACAGAGGTAAAACTGAGATAAGGGGCAGTCAGCAGAAGCTTAGATACAAGGTAATTACAGAGGTAAAACAGATATAAGGGGCAGGCTGCAGAGGCTTAGATACAAGGTAATCACAGAGGTAAAACTGAGATAAGGGGTCAGTCTGCAGAGGCTTAGATACAGGGTAATCACAGAGGTAAAACGGAGATAAGGGGGCAGTCTGCAGAGGCTTAGATACAAGGTAATCACAGAGGTAAAACTGAGATAAGGGGGCAGTGTGCAGATGCTTAGATACAAGGTAATCACAGAGGTAAAACTGATATAAGGGACAGGCTGCAGAGGCTTAGATACAGGGTAATCACAGAGGTAAAAATGAGATAAGGAGGCAGTCTGCAGAGGCTTAGATACAAGGTAATCACAGAGGTAAAAATGAGATAAGGAGGCAGTCTGCAGAGGCTTAGATACAAGGTAATCACAGAGGTAAAACTGAGATAAGGGAGCAGTCTGCAGAGGCTTAGATACAGGTAATCACAGAGGTAAAACTGAGATAAGGGGGCAGTCTGCAGAGGCTTAGATACAAGGTAATCACAGAGGTAAGACTGAGATAAGGGGGCAGTCTGCAGAGGCTTAGATACAAGGTAATCACAGAGGTAAAACTGATATAAGGGGGCAGTCTGCAGAGGCTTAGATACAGGTAATCACAGAGGTAAAACTGAGATAAGGGGGCAGTCTGCAGAGGCTTAGATACAAGGTAATCACAGAGGTAAAACTGAGATAAGGGTGCAGTCTGCAGAGGCTTAGATACAGGTAATCACAGAGGTAAAACTGAGATAAGGGGGCAGTCTGCAGAGGCTTAGATACAAGGTAATCACAGAGGTATAACTGAGATAAGGGGGCAGTCTGCAGAGGCTTAGATACAGGGTAATCACAGTGGTAAAACTGATATAAGGGGGCAGTCTGCAGAGGCTTAGATACAAGGTAATCACAGTGGTAAAACTGATATAAGGGGGCAGTCTGCAGAGGCTTAGATACAGGGTAATCACAGAGGTAAAACTGAGATAAGGGGGCAGTCTGCAGATGCTTAGATACAAGGTAATCACAGAGGTAAAACTGAGATAAGGGGGAAGTCTGCAGAGGCTTAGATACAAGGTAATCACAGAGGTAAAACTGAGATAAGGGGCAGTCTGCAGAGGCTTAGATACAAGGTAATCACAGAGGTAAAACTGAGATAAGGGGGCAGTCTGCAGAGGCTTAGATACAGGGTAATCACAGAGGTAAAACTGAGATAAAGGGGCAGTCTGCAGAGGCTTAGATACAAGGTAATCACAGAGGTAAAACTGAGATAAGGGGGCAGTCTGCAGAGGTTTAGATACAAGGTAATCACAGAGGTAAAACTGAGATAAGGGGCAGTCTGCAGAGGCTTAGATACAGGGTAATCACAGAGGTAAAACTGATATAAGGGGGCAGTCTGCAGAGGCTTAGATACAAGGTAATCACAGAGGTAAAACTGAGATAAGGGGGCAGTCTGCAGAGGCTTAGATACAAGGTAATCACAGAGGTAAAACTGATATAAGGGGGCAGTCTGCAGAGGCTTAGATACAAGGTAATCACAGAGGTAAAACTGAGATAAGG